>NC_069374.1:1744600-2049200 GCF_021730395.1 Mercenaria mercenaria
TTTCCATCTATTGAGACGTCACCAAGACTTGTATGGAAGAAGGTGTTGTTGATGAATATGCACAGCAATCCTGCACAGTCAACATCTTTCGCTGACGTTTTGCCTTTGTAGCCTGGAGTACTGATATAACATGTCGCAACACTCCAAGGATCGCTGCTCCACTTTTGTATGTCCGTGTTCTTTAGTAACGGATCATGGAATCGATGATCATAAAGCATTTGATCGTGAAATGCACTACAGAAGCCTCCATTAGGACAAGGTCTCCTGTTATGTGGTTTCGTCGAACAAAGACACTTTGATTTATTTGGACAATTTCCCTTTGCGTGTGATGGGAGGAGCAATTTCTCTGTACAGTTTGTACAGGCGTTTGCATTGGTCGGAAGCCTCGTCAAAATTTCAGAGTGATGTTTTCTTACAGTAGTATCGGAAAACCTTTCTAGACCGACTTTCAAATATTTCAGACCGGATGCACCTCTGACCCAATTTCTATACAGTTCTTCTGCAAGTTGTTTCCTGTGTGAAAGACTGTTGCCTGAAAGATAAATAATACATTTATGTACGAATGGAGAGGAAGTGTATTCTTTTTTAACCGAGACATTATATGAAAACAATCTTGTCTTTTAAGGATGCAGTATACATGTCAAAGAGTTAAACGAAAACAATGCAATATAGTTCGAGTTATTAAATCTTTTAGATGCCAAAATTGCATTTTTCCTTGTCACTATCCCTTTAAATAAAATATAGGGTATACAGGTTTGAAGTATATGGTCCTCTTAAGCTATATCATAATCTATTTGAAAAACAAAATGTGAGTATATAACACTTTTCAGCGGATTTAAGTTTAATTCCTGTCCCTACAAGTCTGCATAATGGAGAATTACCTTTCTATCATAAGCTTAAAATGTCTGTATTGTGGGACTCATATTTCTATAGTAATGCATATTCTCCCAGTTTGAAGCAACTATTTTTATATTTCGACGGCTGCAGTGTCATTTTCTTTATAAGCTAAATAGAATATTTTAACATCGGACACTTAGCATTGTATCTTATCTTGCAGGAATGTTTGAAATATCTTATATTCTGCATGCCCTTAAAAAAGTATTAAGAGGATGCCTCTTCCCTGTCCTATGTAGCTGCAAAACATTTTCTTTTTCAAGTAACACATCTATCGCTTCTCTGTAGATTGTCTTTCATGGAAAAATAATGTGTGCTTGTGATATTATCAATCCCATTGACCATCTTTAATTACAGTTTAACAGTTTTAACTGTGCGGCTTAAACAGGCAACATAATTTTGAAGTCGACTGGTTCGTTTCAGTTTTCACATTTATTACGTTTACGATATTATCATTTTATACTGAAATATTGACTATTTTAGCGTAATTATTTGTATGATTGCCAAACTATTACAAATTCTTAATTCTAAAAGGGCCATGATAAATAAGTCAGCAACAGACTTACATTCCGTATACATTTAAATACAAGCACATAAAAAGTTGCAGAATACTGGATCATTAACCTTAACGAAAGACTCATTCAAACTATTTCGGCAAATAACAGCTATTAGCTGTTTATAATTTAAATTAGCTCAAATAGAAAATTTTTCAAAATCAAGTATTTCAAATATGAAAGCTAATAATTATTAGCGGTTTCTGACACGTAAGGTCTTCATATCTATGGCGTCATTTTAATGCTAATGCAACAATGTTTTGTAGATTTTCGATAGTAATTCATTCATTATGTCTATTAACTGAAATTATTTAGCTTCAAATCGGGGACAGGCTATGCAATTTGCTGGGGTTTGGACGTTGGGATGTTTACGTTTTTGTTTATGTAAGCAAGTACTGCATAAAAGTTTTCTTTTAATATTTTCCCAGCAACTACACATTCGAAATAAAAAGCCGAAGGAAGCTGATATGTCTATCCGCCTGATGGACGAAGTCATTCACTAAGAGTTACGAGTAAAAAGTCACTTATCGCGTAAAATACACTACTTTTGATTTCGTCATGATGTCGTTCGCTAATCTGAAGCGCTGCAAAAATAGTTCATAGGAAGTGTTGACTATTTATGTTTAGTGTGGAAACATACCAGCTTATGGTTTCTATATATTTATTACAATGATGTATCAACTATTTACATTTCATTTAAAATTATATGAAACTAATAATGGCATGTAGTTAACTGAAAGATACTTGTTTGATGGTAAGTATATTAATATAATTACCGTTAATTATCAATTCTAAACTTGATTTGTCATCAGTAAAGTCAATTGTGTAATAACCCTCATCCTCAAATTTTGCATTCCGGATTGTCAGTCTGTGTTCTAAGTAATCTATGGAAACAACTCGTCTATTACAAGGTTTAATATTTTGGCCATTATGCCGCCAGACAGCTTTATTCGTGTAGCGGTTGACGTCGCAAGATAAAACAATATCCATATTCTCTCTGACATCTGTTTCTGGTGTAGCTACATGCAGACATTTGGTTATTTTCAACGGTTTTTCTGTAATGTATATTATAGTTTATTTACAAACGTCAAATAAAAATAAAATCAAGATGATAATTTAGGCATGTTTTTAAAGACATTATTCTATGTTTATTACGTCATTGATGTACGAGGGGCGTTAAAAATGTAATGTTACTCCGCATGTGCCGAAAACCGCATCTAAAAATGATAAGCGGTTATGGAACTACATACGCGGTAACATTACATATTGAACGCCCCTCGTACATTTAATAACTTCACCACAGAATGAAATATAAAGACGCTGGATGGAGATGCTTTTTCTTAGACAACATTTTCATGATGAAAATAAATTTAAAAATATGAACAAGGTTAAAACAGCAGGTTCTGTTTTGCAGGAAAAGTCACATTTTATTCATTATGTCCTGACATAGACTTTTTTGAAAAAATGATTTAAAGTTTCAAGAAGTAGATAAAGAGTAGCCGCTTAAACCAAATAGTGTATTCTTGAATTTCTTACAAACAAAAGGTAGCCCACTGTTATAGTATTGTCGCATTAAAAGAGCAAAGTACTAATAGCATTTTTATGAAATAAAACAATTCATTTATCATAGTTAACAATCAAATAACAAAACATATGTGCACTCTCCTTACACAATAATATAGTCAGAAACGTTTACCTAAAACTTTCAGATAAGCCGATGTTGAAGAATTACCACATGCACACAAATAATTCCCTGCATCTTCCAACTTTGCATGAGAAATTGCTAGCCAGTGGGCACATTTTTTGTTAACTACAGCTACAGTGTCGGTTTCTTCTACAGGTTTGTATTCATGTCGCCATTTGACTGTTTTCTCAGAAACATTGAGTCTGCACGTAAGAATGACTGGTTCATCAAGAAAGACACATGTGTCCTGAAGCATTTCTGTAAATACTGGATTGTCTGTAATACAAAAATAATCATATATTTTATCTAGAGTGATTAGCATGCAAATGCTTTTCAATCTGCATAATTAAAAAAAATGAATAATTTATTCTATATCAAATATTTATATTATCAATATTTGTTATAGCGTTAACAGGAGCTTGTACTTGTTGCGAAATGATGACCATTTCATTGTTATTATTTTACTGTTTTATTTGACAAGGGTGCGGCGATGGAAACTTGTTTAGCACATACAATATTTTGACCATAGAAAATTGAACTGTTTGTAACAATTCAAAACAAGTCTGATGCCAACTTGTTCAAGTGTAAAATCTGCGACATAACAAAGATGCCATTTAACCTTGTTAGATTCAGTTTAATCTATTATTATTATTATTATTATATGCAATCTGAACGTAAGTCTACCCTTATAATGGATAGGACATATTGGTTGTCATGAAAACATTTCATACATCACTTGTCAGTTGTGTCTGTAACTTGAGATAGAAGTAAGACATCCATAGATATCAAATTAGTTATAAAATACATGTACTATAAAATATATATGATAATTCCTTATTAACTTCAGATAATTCATAAACGTTTGTAGCTAAGATAGAAACACAAATTGTCTATTTGTACATGTTAATCATTTCGTATTTACGTTAAGAAATAACTCCAATTAGGTAATAGTTGTAAAATACACAGTTAAGCAAATGTTTTATGTGTTAAAATGGTCATAAAATAAAAGCAAACTATATGTGGAAAATAGTTTCTATTGTGTTTCATGTGCAATATTTCTTAGCTGTTTTGCAGTCGAAACAGTGACTTAGATGATGCTAAATTATAAAACCCTGAATAAATTCAAAAACAAAAACATAGACAGACCATATTTTGGTATTTTGTTTTCCTTTTCAGCCACAGTGGCGCCATTTTCCCCATCTGTTTCTGTGATAATTTTGTCTTGTTTGGCTATTTTAAAATGCTCACTGACATCGCTCGTCTGTTTCATTTTGTTGATCAGACCGGAATCAACTCTGATAGATTCGGATTTGAAACAATAAATCTTCCGATTGCAAATGAATCTGCCCTCATCATCAATATCTTTGACGAGCTCAAGTAATTTCAAATGTAACGTATCCCATTTTGTCTTGAACGTGTTGTAGTTTAGCGCAGCAGAGTGGGCATAGTTATCTAGGTCTTTCCTCTGGTCTTGTATGCAGGCTATTGCTTCAAGCTTAATACTGTCTAAGTCAGACTCAAATAGGACCAATGCTACAACACAAAGCAAGCGTGTATCCAAAACATCAATGTTTGCATTCGCTTCATCGTTTTCAAACAACTGAAGACACACTGCGTTGTAGTGCTTGTTGAAAATGTCCTTCTTCTCTACTACTAGACTAGCAAAATTTCTCCCGCGTTTTTTGACTTCTTTTTCTATCACTGCTTTCAAAGCAACTGGCACAGCTTCTTCCAAAAGAAACAGGTATCTCAGATAATGTTCGTGGCCCCTTAGTAGGCCTATATCCTCCTTACCCTGTGTGTAAAATAACTCAGAATTAAATGTCTCGCTTTTGAAACTGAAACTTTCATGCGTACCAACATACATGTATTATAAACAATTCTAACATGATCCGCAGCAAGTGCTATATAAATATATAGCGAAATCGCCTATCTGCGATAAATTATAGTTGGCTAATACATTCAATCCCTTACGAGTGTGACATAAAAGATTCTACTTCATTTCCATTATTACAAATCATTTTAGGGCAAAACGGTTGAAAATAGCATTTCAAAAATATATTTATGATAAAAAAACATACTGACTTATGTGTAGGACCGTAAAACACGTTTTGACCTAAACGAGCGAATTCAGTTAGCTGAATTATGATTCATCGGTGACGCCTTAAATGTTTGACATAAAGTATGACATCATATTGATGTGACGTCATATATAAGTTAAGCCTGTAACTCCTAACACTGGGTCAACTAACCTAATTTGATTATTCTGTTTATAAATAAATTGCGAGCTATTAGATAGCTAGTTTATAAATACTTCTCAAAATTTACTAATATAAAATTAACAAATATCTATACATTCCATTTGCTATGCAACACTTTCTAACCATAGAGGTAAATTGTAACTGCATATGGGTCAAATGCCACATTACGCTGAAAATGTAGTACTGTAATATGCGAACTATTTCCATTGTTAATAATAAATATGTTCCAATAATTATATCAGTTAATAAAGTATGGGCAGTCGTTTGGATGCGAATAATTAAATCTCTCGTGCTACGCACTCGTGATTTAGTTATTACGCATCAAAACTTCTTAAATAATGTTATGGCAAGAATTGTAAACTTTACATACCCAAATATATTTTTAATATTTTGTTAAATGAAACATTTAAACCTATATATGTTGTTGAGGGCTCGTAGTTTCATATCAGTTGCTTTCATCGTTATGGGTTCGAAACATAGCCTTGGGTTTATATCTTTTTATACGAGTAAGCTATCTAGCTGGCAAACGGAAAGTATCCGCCGGGGTCTGAATGAATTTTGTTTCCAAGAGGGTCACATTGACTCTTCCACCACCGTCAAAAGCTGGAAATGCTTCATTTGATTTACACTCGTGTGTGTGTATCTTAAATCTAACTGTATAAGCATTATTTTGTCCAAAGAAATATTACAAACATCTAAATGCTTGCTTGTGTTACATTGTAACTATATTATACTTGCTTCATTGGTATTTTTATTCTACTAATTTTTTTCAAATTTATTTGATTATTTCTATAAAATATGTAATAGTTCCTGTTTGCTTTGAGCCTACAGCAACGATTACAGTCCGGAAAAAAAGTAAAGTGTAAAGAATTATACCGTTGTCATCCTTGAGCTGCTAGGATATCAGTCAATATGCCACACCATGAATATCTGAGTCCTAAAAAATAAAAGAATGATAACAGAGATAAACATTTACCTAATATTTAAAGTACTGTCCTTCTTTCTGCAATAAACTTTAAGAATTTCCTGTGACATGGCCTTGTGACCTAGTTATATATCCTAGATAACCTTATTGTAAATTTGGTCTACAGTTAATAAAAAAGACCTTCGTTTCATGTAGATAATATGGCATCCAGAGTGTTAAGAATGGTTTTATTTAACTTACTGACCTACCTTTTACCGCCACATCATAAACATTGACCAGACTTAATGAAGACAAACATTATGACTATGATTCATAGAGATCAGATAACAATGTAGAAAAGCAGATAAAGTGTCTTCTTATGGTATATGTCAGAGACACTAATAATCGGCGCTGCCATGAGAACTTCTGGACTTATATTTCTTTCCAGAAAATATTTTCTTAAGCCTTGGAAATAAATAAAAGACACAGGGACTTCCAGACTTAAACAGACTTAACGACTTATCAACCTCGCACTTGTTGTCGTGTATATTCCTGGCCAGCCTTGGCGTTGTTGTTTCTTATTGTAAAAGTCTTTAACTTTCTTCAGTACAGAGTTCTGATAGAATCGTCCAGTGACTGTATGACCAGATGGACAAGGCACTTGAATGACTAGAATTAACATAAAGACAATTGCGAACAACATCTTTTTTTTTAGAACTTATGGTTTTCTTGGCAAACAGGGGCGTTTATATCTTTTTTATTCCATTGCTTCTTATCATCCCTTCCCTGTGGCTAAAACAAGTGCACCCAGGTTTTGTCACCTGTAGGCAAGTTAGAAATAACCCAACTGTCACAGCCTTTGTATGTTACACCCAGATCTCTGACATGATCGACGCATTTTACGTCACACCCACCAACGTTTACACTTGTGATGTTCAATTTCGCTAACTGTTGTCTGGTTCCATATATAATTATTTCAGTTTTAGACTGATTCATTTTCAGTTTGAAGGTTGTCATCCATTCTATGATTTCATTGAGACAACTGTCAAGTTGTTGAAGAGCAGTTGTCTCATTTTGAGAATTTCCCGCTTGAATTTTGAACTCAATGTTATGGCCATCTGCGTACCTATCGAGATCGACTGGATATGTCTGTACAACTCGGTTGAAAGCCATTATAGAATACTATGTATAAATTTGGAGAAATCAGGTACAAACACTATATATAGCACCAATTAAAGCTTACGTCTGCTTAAGTATAAATAGGTAGATAGGTAGATGGGTGACAGAGACATCTTTCTGATGGAAAAAGACAAATATTTATGCTAGATTATTCAAGACAGACATAATGGTTTCTAGATGGTTTGGTTTGGCGGGTTTGGAACTGTAAATGTTGCCAGATATTATGTACATGTATACTTCATATATTTAATGGACTCCATGATTCAAAGGACACACCAGCATCTCACTTTGTTAACATTTTTCGATTTATCTAGATATCAGTGCCAGCCTATAAGTATCGTTGACTTTTTTAAACTTACAACAAAGCAATGGAGCAGTCTTTACTGTTAGCCGAACACAATACTAATATGGATGAACACTGAACATTGTCAATAGTATCTTAACTGCCCGGGCGGAAATACTTTTACTTATACCATCTAGCATTGAATCTTATTCCAGCTCACGATTGATATTCAACTATATCATACATCTAATATCGATTAAAAGCTACGCAGAAGATCGAAATTCAAATTTTCAAAATGTCTTATTTCAAAATAATATTTAATTTTAAACTAGCTCCATATCAATATATTCCTGATAATGAATTACAGCCTGTTTGGAGATTATAAAGCTAGCATTGAACGTTAAGCTTACTCAAACATTGAGCGTGCTCAATATCCCAAATCTAGCATTCTAGCAATATATTTGTAGGCAGATCATATATATATATTTCATCCCTTTATTCAGCGGTCAACTCCCTTCTCCGGTCGCGGTCAGATTCCACCGGAATTCCATCCTGACCGCCATATTTGACCCCTTTTCAGCGGCCATTTTGCTTCCAAAATTTTTAGGCGAGAATTGCCGAAGATACCCGATTTTTTATTGTTAAGTTTCGCGTTATTTCACCACATTGCGAAAGTAAATTCAGGTAATATAAATGAATGTTGGTAAAATAATAGACTTAAACGAAAAGGAAATGGGCCTTAACGCTAAAGTTTTGATTGAACACTGGTCAGAAGACTTATATATAGGGGAAAAAAGATGTGGAGAAAGATGCTCAAGTCTTTACATTTTAATATTGTCTATAAACATTTAAAAATCAATATATATATATTTCTCTTATGGTTATATATTTAGACAAACTGACGAGCCATTCAAGGCGAAAATAGTTTTTGACGCTTCTATTAAAATTTAAGAAAATCTAAGCGAGCGTGTGAATAAAATCTGGAAAGTAGATCCCTCGGAAGCACCGAGAAGAAGGCAAATAGTGAAAATTGCAGACTCGGTTTGATTGAGTCTGTTCATGGGCAGTAATGGAAAAAGCAGCACTGCCCATGCCCCCTAGCACCGGCTTAAGCAGTATTCAATCTTCAAATCTAAATGAGTTGAAATCAATGATCCCGAAGGACCAGAAAATATAACAACACTGAGATGAAGTCAGGGCGACTTTTTACGGCCGCCACACAGCACTTAACACCCGCTGTTGTGAAGTAAATAAAATCAGGAAAGTAGATCCCTCGGAAACACGGAGAGCAAGGCAAATAGTGAAAATTGCAGACTCGGTTTGATTGAGTCTGTTCATGGGCAGTAATGGAAAAAGCAACACTGCCCAAGTAATTTTCTAATGTTACCATACATATAAAGATTGAAGGAATGCCTTTTTGATACAACATGGTTTAATTCAATAAAAATACAAGTTAAAAATCTTAACCGGTTCCACCATTAATATGGATCTTCAGATTTTTAACTTGTAATTGTACTGAATTCAACCATGTAATATCAAAAAAGGCATTTCCTTCAATCTTTTTTCCCGCTATATTATCCGTATTGTTCAACAACAATACATTTTTGATATATACATGAAAATTCAGATAGATGGGTTGTTGTCCAATATGAAACCCTTTTTGTGGGGTATGGAAAAAGTAGGGTGTTTATAACAGCCCACTTTTTTCAACCTGTTTTTCATGCAATCCCTCATGAACAAAAGTGAGACAATTAGGTTCTACATGGAAACCATATATATATAAATAAATAAATAAATAAATAAATATATGTTCAAAGCATTGATCTCCCTTTATACTTAGCAGTCACAGTTCGATATCTATACTCTCACTCTTTATAGATATCCCCCGTAACTTTTACCTGTAATATGTAACACTCAGTTTCAGTACTCCTTTGTGATCGGCTACGCTATTTTACAGGTCAGCTGGGTGTTACGTATGTCATTGAAAATTATGGGGGCAAGGGACAGCTAAGAGATAATTAATGTAAAATACGTCCGTATTTATCATTTTCTGGCGTAATTCAACGTATTCCGTAAGTAAAAAGGATATGAAACCATATTCTCATCATTTTGCGAAAAAAAAATGCCCCCACCCCCTATTTGCCTATTTCATGGGGTCCCCACCCTCGAAGCATCTCCCTGATTGCCTGTGCTGATACCTGTACTAAAAAATATCATTAAATATCTAATTTGATAAATTCAAGGTAATTCTAAGCGAATGTCTTGCATAGACATAGCACTTCATTACGTGACATTTTCAGCATGCCGATTCTGTTGCTTCTGTGATAAAAACGAGTAAATCGTAGGTTTTAGGACACTAAATTTTGAGACAAAAATGGCCCAAAATACACACCTTGCGCGACCTGTACTGTGTCATCTGCAAACGACTTACCTAAAACACATGCAAAAGTAATGGTGGGAAGAAAAGTATCTCATAACCGTTTAATTTTTCTGCAAATTTGAGCTGAAGCTGGGTGAATGGATGACCGTTTCCAATTCGTCTGACTTCCGTTACCACAGGTAAAGTTTTAGACCCGGGCATCTACATGGAGCTAGGACAATCGATACAAGCACATTTTTATTTTACACAATAATCACTCGTACGCAGGAATTCTTAGTTCTATAAACATAATAAATAACCAGCTGAATATATATGCCTTTAAAGTACATATGTCTATCTTATTTAAACAAGAGGGCCATGAAGGCCCTGTATCGATCACCTGACCTATTGACCTAAAGATCATCAAGGTTAACATTCTGACCAAGTTTCATTAAGATATGGTCATAAATGTGGTCTCTAATGTGTTAACTAGCTTTTTCCTTTGATTTGACCCGGTGACCTAGTTTTTCACATGACCCAGATTCGAACTTGACCTGAAAATCATCAAGATTAACATTCTGACTAAGTTTCCTGTAGATAGTAATAATTGTGGCATCTAGAGTGCTAACAAGCTTTTCCATTGATTTGACTTAGTGACCTAATTTTTGACCCCACCTGACCCAGACTTGAACATGACCTATAGATCATCAAGATTACCATTCTGACCAAGTTTCATTAAGATATGGTCATAAATGTGGCCTCTACATTGTAAACTAGCTTTTCCTTTGATTTGATCTGGTTTTTGATCCTTTATGATCCAGATTAAAATTACACCTTAAAGACATCAAGATTAACATTCTGACCAAGATTCATGAAGATACAGTCATAAATTTGGCCTCTATAGTGTTAACAAGCTTTTCCTTTGATTTGACCTGGTGACCTAGTTTTTGACTCCAGATAACCCGATATCAAACTCATCCAAGATTTTATTAAGGGTAACATTTTGACAAAGTTTTATAAAGATTGGACCAAAATTGTGACCTCTAGAGTGTTAACAAGCTTTTCTTGTGATTTGACCTGGTGACCTAGTTTCTAACCCCAGATAACCCAATATCAATCTTTTCTAAGATTTTTTAGGGAGTAACATTCTGACCAAGTTTCAGTACGATTAGGCCAAAATTGTGACCTCTAGAGTGCTTTTCCTGTGATTTGACCTGTTGACCTAGTTTTTTACTTCAGATGACCCAATATCAAGCCCGTCCAAGATGTTATTGAGAGTAAGTTTCAGTAAAATTGTGACCTCTAGAGTGTTAATAAGCTTTCATTTGATTTGACCTGGTGACTTAGTTTTTGATACAGATGATCTAATATCAAACTTGTCCAAGGTTTTTATTGAGGGTAACATTCTGCCCAAGTTTCATTATGATTGGGCCAAAATTGTGACCTCTAGAATATTAACAGTCAAATTGTTGACGACGGACGGACGGACGACGGACACAGGGCGATCACTAAAGCTCACCTTTGAGCACTTCAAGCTCAGGTGAGCTAAAAACGTACCAGGGCCAAATGCGAAACTGGCCCCTGCCACTTAAACCTCCTGAACATCGTTTTGTAATCGATGTGAACAATGTTCCATGAAAGAATAAATACTTTGACACAACACGTTATAATCTAAGTGATTGCTTTGTTGAAAAACAGTTTTCTAACAACATGTAAAATACATTTGAAGACAAATTACGTTGTACATGAATATTGCCAAATACATCAGCATTTTAACACGTAACGGCTATAAAACTTTGTACGAGGCATGAATACGACAGCAAACTAAATGCTTTGATAAGTTGATAATTAAGGTCTATATACATTTTTTCTAATAATGAACCAATTATCGCGGACCGATTTCCAGTAATTAAAAGATTCTGTCAGATAACACAGCTGCATGTCTGATTTCATATCTGGGTCATAAATTCATGTTTTCTTTTCTTCTTTTTGTTATTTGATTTTGTTACTTGTTTGTTTATTTCATAATTTGGTAACAATTTAATTAGTAATTGTTACTGCTGACCTTCTGTGTCCTAGAATGTTGCATGTCGGACATCCACCAGTGAGTGTTAATCTAAATGTGGCCAGAGAATGTTATACATTTTAGCCCCATGTTTTGTCTAGGATAAAATGTACCTGTATATAAAGTCCCACAAGTTTAACCAATTGTTATATTAATTCATTAAACAAATGGCACAGTTAGTTTAATCATATTAAACATACACACATACATATACATATACACATACATATACACACATATACTAGCATACATAAATACCCATATACAAACAATTCCTATACACATATAAATACATACGTGTATATATATACACATCTACATACATATCCACCTACTTATACATACATAGGTACTGACATACATATATACACATACTTACATACACGCACATGAAAAGTAATATACATACATACACAAATATACAACACAGCATTAAAGAAAGGCAACTCAACAGCCTAAATAGGCTTAGCTGTTTATATTGCCCAGTAGATTTATCTTCCCTTTGCCACAATATTCAGGTTCTATTTACATGATAAAACTAAGGAGTCATTGCTAATCGTTGTGTTAAAAAACCATATAAAATGTCCAATTGATACCATAAAAATCTAAATGAGGAAACCCGGCACTACCGCGCACTTAAAAAATCGTGGATGAACTGATTAGCAATAACTTCTTAGAATCTGTAAAACTGCTAATTAATACTAAACTGAGAAAATATCTATCCATTATCAACAAAGATAAAATAACCTATGTACTAAAAGGAAATAAAAAGACAATTCTTAGGTGTACAATAGCTTTTCCTACTTTTAAGACTATAGAAACAGTATTTTGCAGCACACTTCACAATTTCTGGATTAGAAAAACTAAATGACATTTACCTTCATCAGATAAATTGACAACTAACCGCCTGTTAAATTTTGATTCAAAATAATAGGCATGATTGGAACAACTAGAATGATGTTTTGATTTTACTGTAAAGACATTTTAGTGTTGATCATTCTTAAATCATGTTTTAATAAGTCTTATAAAATGTCGGAATGTAACTCTAAAAGTTAATCGACCGTTGGCTTAATTGCCCGTAAAAGTTTCGAACAACTGGGCCCTGATCTATTTCTCAAACAATAACTATTAAATAGATATCAGATTTTAATATTTGAAACTTGGGCCTACAAAACTTACTTGACGTGATTTATGCATAAAATAAGTGTATGAATTAAAATGCGATTAAAGAGTTCTATTTGTTTTATTTGCCAGAGGTTTAGTCATACGGTAATCCGATTTTAACAGCCGGCAAGGAGGATTAATTAAAAAGAAGGGCAGATATCTTGGAAGACCCAGTGGCCCTTTAGAGCGACAAGATTCCACAACAGATAACTACAATGGTTCAAAATAAAGGCAGATGCATAATATTGTTTTAAGCAAGAACTTGAGCATATAAATGTATTTATGTAATTCATTGTAGAACTGCATTGTATAATTGATTTTGTTGTTGGCATTGTTTAGACAATTGTAAGGAAAATGTTAATGTGAACATACTGAATTTCGTTTGTTACGGTTCTACTTGAAGGTTACACAAATTACTATTAATATAGATTATATCGAGCAGAATGTTTCAGATCTTTTCTCATGCATTGAAATGTTATCTCGTACGCACGATTTGTTATCTCGTGCAAATGACATGTCATCTCGAGCACTTGACATCTTATCTCTCACACACGAAATCTTAATCCGTGCACTCGAAACCTAATTCCGTGCAACAGACATCTTAATTCGTGCACTCGACAGCTTATTCCGTGCAACTGACATCTTATTTCGCACATGAGACATCTTATATACAGGGATTAACAATTTATTCCAAGCATAAGGCACATATAGTAAAAAAATAAATAGATCACTACTGAGCACTTTCTGGTCTTGTTTCAAAAAAAATCAACTGAAATAAACTTCAATAACGATGATTACCATGAATATAGCATTCTTGTTATAAATATTAAGGAAAATATCGAACACTAATTTTAGGTATTTAAGATTAATGAGCACGTTTAAAATTTGTAACTTATTGAGATATCATATAAATGTAAACAGAAACAAAACTAAAACACTGAGTACAGCAGAAAAAGAAATTAATTCTTTTGCAGCACTACAGCTTATTTATTCATATAAAATCACATTTAAAACTTCCCATTATCATTTAGACCACAGTCTATAACATCAGCAAAATAAGAACATCTTTTCTATGATTTTAAAATCTGGTATTACACCCACACCCTAGAGAAAAGCATTCTACGCTTTTATACCCTTACTCTTGCGCATTAAGGTTATGTGCAAAATGTGATTAAATAATATCTAATTTCACAAACTGCAGAGATTACATCAAAATATGAATGGGTAGTATTGTGTGTCGAGATTTGATATCAGCAATACTGTCAAATGACCATCTCATTGTTTTTGAAATCAATCAATTATTATCCGATGTAGTTATTTGCGCATGTAATGCATTTTGAAAAATCCTTTTAAAATAAGTAGGCAAAGGGACTAGACGAGGGAGGAACGCAAGCACACATACCGCGGGGTGGCTTTAATTGTTGCTGGCCAGTGAGGCAGGCTTGGCAAACGTAGAGCGACTAAGGAAATGTTAAAGAACTTACTTCCATAAATGCAGTTTTGTTAACTGTGTCTCCTGGACGTTTTAGTCTTGGTTAGGAAAAATAAACTAGATGAAAGTTATACTTATTGGGCTTGAAACTTATGTAATAGGGTTAATTAATATATGCCCTCGTACTGAAATACTTTCTGAATTGAATACTGTCCAAAATAGATTGACATAAGTGTGACGAATTTCTTACGCTTTTACAAAAACAAAATGCAAACATATAATAATTTATAACTTAGTAAAGCAGCATGCCTCCAGATCTGGCTAAAAACAATTGTTCTTTCAAATTAAAGTTTGGTCATATTATGAACATTAGAATATGAATCTTTGTTTCTAAAATATTTTAAAAGTTCTATATCAAGAAAAAAAGGTGACTGCGTCGGGAATCGAACCCCGGACCGCCGCGGCAATAAAGATATTTTCCCGTCGTCGTAACCAAAAGCGCTATAGCTGAACGGTGATATTCGTTCAATGTCTGTCGACTTTGTTAAGCAATCTGTTCAAAATTGATACACCGTCAGTGCAAATAATACTCGTTCAAACTCGGGAATCTTCACTTACATAAAACCGATAAGAAACGTATATCTTATTTTGACAAATAAATGTCGAAATTGTCACCTTTGTTAAAAGTATTTGTAAAATATTTATTTATTTATTTATTTTGTTGGGTTTAACGTCGCACCGACACAATTTTAGGTCATATGGCGACTTTCCAGCTTTTAATGGTGGAGGAAGACCCCAGGTGCCCCTCCGTACACAGTTTCATCACGAGCGGGCACCTGGGTAGAACCACCGACCTTCCGTAAGCCAGCTGGATAGCTTCCTCACGTGAAGAATTCTACGCCCCAAATGAGGTTTCGAACCCACATCGATGAGAGGCAAATGGTTTGAAGTCAACGACTCAACGACTCTAACCACTCGGCCACGGAGGCCCCATTTGTAAAATATACTCAACAACTTTTCTAAACTGTTATTTCATCTCTACCACATTTTGACAAAATCGAATGAAACTGGACACATTGTTTTATGAGTACTTAAATTTTGACCTGGCACTCATAAATATTTCCAATATTTCCGTAATCCAATCTAATGTCCGAACCTAAACAGCGTTAAAACTACAAAAATATGCATTTCTTAGCTGACATTATGCAGGATACAGCTGCCTATAACGGGGTTGTGAGTTCGAGGCGGTAAAATTGCTACACTGACCATGACATTTTTTATTCATTTATTTAAGGTAATGCAAAGTTTTCAACAATATTCTATCTACTTGTCACTAAACAATTCTCTTTTTATCTGCTTTTGTTTGCGTGACTGACGTTATTTTGTGATATAAGGTAATTCTTCCCCATTTGCTTATTATATCTTAAAATTGATCTAAATGGAAAATAACAATACTTATATTGCTAATTTTTAATATTTGCAATCCACGTAATTTCCAATATACCAGGCCTTCACATTTAGCTACAGATTTAATAAAACTTTCTCTTTCTACAATTAAAAATTGTATCAATTGGAAGAGGAATTATTCAGACATGCCTTTCATCATTTATGAATTTATGAAAAAGACTTCAAAACTTGACATGACACTAGGGACCAAACGCCGCTCTTCATGGAATTACACGCCTCAACACGTGTATCATTGAAGGTTCCATGTTCACCGCCGTTTGAATACATCTGCGATGTCTCTGAATTGCTTTTTGTACTTTTAGCATGTGTAAATGTTGAGTTCTGCTCAACCCGGGGCTAGAGGGCGTGGACGGTAGCATGCATTTCCACTACCGTCCATGAACAGGCTCAATCAAACCGAGCCTGCAACATTTTCGTTTTTGTCGTGTTGAGCGACCTGTGAAGTTTCCACTTTTCTCTATATGATAATAAATCATGTCTTAACAATATGTGTAAGTTTACTTCACGGCCATTCAGTTTTGTTAGGTAATTTAAGAGTGACCCCTTGAAAGCGTCTGTACATTCAAACTACCTTTAACAATGTTAAATTCCGTAAATCTCTTTTTTTCAGATTTAACACAAGTACTTATTTAATCCGATATATTAATGGACAGACCATAATAGCTGTATACAGCAATGGCATACTTCAAGGACATCATAAAAATTGAAAACAAAACTTGCGTGTCATGCACTATTTGCTTATGTAAGCATAATTGATAATTGTTCCATAAGTATGTTACAGGTACAAATGTATGGAGACAATCTGGTACATTGTTTTGATGTTCGTTTCTTAATCTTAGCTATACTGGTGTTTTTGCCACTGACCGTTCCAAGGCGGTGCCCCACTGTGTTCCTTTGTTTGTTCGTTTTGTCCTTATGTGTTGGCTTTGTGTGCGTGTGTGTTGTTCGTTTTGTCCTTATGTGTTGGCTTTGAGTGTGTGCGTGTGTGTGTGTGTGTGTGTGTGTGTGTGTGTGTGTGGTGCACGCCTCTGCGTGCTGGGGGTTTCGTTTTGATGAGGCTACGTTTTTGGTGCGTGGCTTTCCCTGTTTGATATTTTTCACTTGGAGGGGATTACTTTTATTTACACTGTCCCATGTCTTTGGAACATGGTGGTGGTAAGAGTGAGGTTAGGTACACCATAAACCGGTTTAAGCTCCCCAGTGGTGTTTTTGCCACTGACCGTTCCAAGGCGGTGCCCCACTGTGTTCCTTTGTTTGTTCGTTTTGTCCTTATGTGTTGGCTTTGTATGCGTGTGTGTTGTTCGTTTTGTCCTTATGTGTTGGCTTTGAGTGTGTGTGTGTGTGTGTGCGTGCTGGGGGTTTCGTTTTGAGTAGGCTGCGTTTTTGGTGCGTGGCATTCCCTGTTTGATATTTTTCTTTGTTTTTTACTTTCTTTCTATGATTCATTGATGTTCAAACTTTTTACTCCGAAAAATGTACCTAACTCATAAGAATGCTTCGTGAATCATGAACACTAACATAACCAATAATGACAAATCATCGCAAAATGTACAAGCAACAAAAATTATCTGAGTTCATTATCAATCCAATATTCGTGACAATTGTTTTCGTACCATGGAAATTAAAAATCTGACGTGTATTTTAGAAAAACCCTATTTTACTTTCAAGCTATAATAATACAAGGTTTTCGGCTCAATGAAACCGATCTTGCAACATTTTCGTTTCTGTCGTGTTGAGCGACCTGTGAAGTTTCCACTTTTTTTCTATTTAATTATAACAGCAGCGTTGTTTTGTGCCGTGTGGCGGCGGTAAAATGTCTCCCCGTACATTCAATCAGGGCTGTTATGTTTCGATCTTCTCAGGTCGTTCGGCACGACTTTTATGTCGTGTTATTGGTATTGTTTAGTTCCTCAACATGACCATTTCGGCCTGGATGGTTACAATACTCCCGCTTTCATAGCCTTGGGTATTGTAATCACCCATTGGATATGGTGCCTGCTTTTTAATTTTGTCTTTTGACAGTTCTTGTGGTACGCAGGCTCCATAACATCAGATCCCCTTCCTAAATTCCAGTTTGTTTAGTTCTACCCATTGTTTTCTCGTTTTGGGCAAACACTTTACTTTATCTGGGGACCAAACGCCGCTCTTCATGGCAATACACGCCTCAACACGTGTATCATTTAAGGTTCCATGTTCACCGCCGTTTGAATACATCTACGGATGTCTCTAAATTGCGTTTTGTACTTTAAGCATGTATAAATGTTGAGTTATGCTCAACCCGGGACTAGAGGGCGTGGACGGTAGCATGCATTTCCATTACCGTCCATGAACAGGCTCAATCAAACCGAGCCTGCAACATTTTCGTTTTTGTCGTTTTGAGCGACCTGTGAAGTTTCCACTTTCATCTATTTTATTTAACCAAAAGAAAGAAGCTGTTTCAACACATTTTATAGACAGCATGCTCTTATATGGTGGTGGATTCCTTGTTTTCCATAATCTCGCTGAATATCTGTATAATGAATTATTGAATAAAAGATCCCAATACATTGAAATATAACACGAGTTATGGCGACCCTAAAAGTATTTTCAGTATTTCATTCAAGAATTTTACAATAGTATTGGGTAGCAGTACAGAGAACCATAAAAGTAATTTAAATAACAGCCTAATTGTTGATGACAAATCAAAAATTAGTTTATGATTAAATCTTAAGATAAGATAAGATAAGATAATTTATTTCAGTCTCATCATCATGTACATCATTACATAAAACAAAAGAATACATGTATATATTTACATACACATTATATAACATAGTACACAGATGCCACTCATTAATGAGTTATAAGAGACTAATCATGTATATTACAGATGCTATACGAATACAACACTTAGATAAAAAAATAAAACAAGAGCTGTCGGAGGACAGCAACGCTCGACTATTCAACAGCCGTGTCAATTGAATGAATACAAAAGCCGAAAAAGGGGCATAATTTTTCTATCCATACCCATTAGTGGATACTGAGATACCAATTTACATACAAAACATTAACCAAAAATTTCTAAGTTAAAAAAGGGGTATAATTTTGAAAAAAAAAAAAAAACTAGAGTTATGAAACCTGTGCAGTTTAAGTCATTTTATCACAGTGAATAAGTGTGTGAAGTTTCAACCATTCCAAAAAGTGGTTACTGAGATACCAGGTTACATACACAAACTTAACCAAATCGGGACGCTGACGCGGACGCGGACGCGGACGCCGACGCACGGGCGAGTCCAATAGCTCTACTATTCTATGAATAGTCGAGCTAAAAAGTCTCCAGGAGAATTTTTTTAACCATAGGAATATATGGATCTCACATTTACTACTATCTATTCGCATAGTAAGACTAGTAAGACTAAGGAGCAGTTAAAATGAGATTAAAATGATGCATCTAAAACAAAAAAACAAAAGCGAACACCTAAAATATAACTTATGTATTAATAAGAATGCTATTAATGAAATCTAAAGCCAAGTACATTATCTCTGAAATCTTTAAGGTCTTCTGAAATATAATACATATAATTTAGATACCTATGATACTACTGAATGAAAAATATTCAACCAATTATAAGGAAAGATCATAATCATCTCATTGTGAATTGGTTTTTAAAATACAAAAGGTACTTGTTTATCGTATGACTTTGTATCCGTCTTACTACCTCTGTATTACATTTAACTTCAGTATTTGATTTCTGTTAGATTATATTTTCTACAACCTTGTATTAACAATAAGATATATCTATGATACCTGAAAAAAGTAGAATAATTATTATGCGAGACAAATTACGTCTGTTGTATTTTACTACTCAGTATAATGTCCTATTCAAAAGTTTTTAGAGTTGAAAATGCAACTTCACAGATTTTCTCAAATATATTTAATCAATTTGTGTTATTGTTTTATATATGTAAAGTTTGTACAGTTAGGATAGAGAATACAATGATATAATTTTGATATTTCACATGCTCAAGAATATTACAAAATGAGCAATCAGATAGCAGGATAATGAAATAAATGGCCAAAATGTAGCGTTTATGATACTATAAAATAGAGAAAAGTAGTAACTTCACAGGTCGCTCAACACGACAAAAACGAAAATGTTGCAGGCTCGGTTTGATTGAGCCTGTTCATGGACGGTAGTGGAAATGCATGCTTCCGTCCACGCCCTCTAGCCCCGGGTTGAGCAGAACTCAACATTTACACATGCTAAAAGTACAAAAAGCAATTTAGAGACATCCGCAGATGTATTCAAACGGCGATGAACATGGAACCTTCAATGATACACGTGTGTCCAAAATTTCTTATAAAGAACATGTACAGAAGACACTCCGGCTATAACAAACACATTTTTGTCCTGAGGAGGTCGCTATAAGCGGATTTTAATGTATACAGTTTCTTCAGTCATATATACAAATGCAGAGGTGAAATAACATATTGTATCAAACCCTGGTGTACTGAAACTATAAAACAAGATGTTTTACATGGGTGTTTCATGCAATATAAATGTCATACCCTTATTGTCGGCAAACATATTACATCACGTTGGGCATTTTGTTCTTTCATATAGTATCCGACACATTTTAGTAAGTGATAGTGTTCCTTTCTTTATATTTTATTTGTAATTATACTTATATACAATGAACGTTTTACAAACCCGAAAGCAATCTGGACTATCTGGTAATTTATCACTGCATGGTGTTTATAGATGAAAAAAATATCACATATTTATAAACATCATGCAAGGCCCAGTTGTTCAAGACTTTAATCGACTGTTAAACTAAGCGCCCGTTAAATTTTGATTCAAAATATTAGGCATGATGAAAACAACTAGAATGATGGTTTAATTTTACTTAAAGATATTTTAGTGTTAATGATTCATAGATTATGTTTTAATAAGTCTTATAAAATGTAACTCTAAAAGTTAATCGACCGTTAGCTTAATCGCCTGTTAAAGTTTTGAACAACTGGGCCCTGATCTATTCCTCAAACAATAACTATTACATAGATATCAGATTTAAATGTTTGAATTTGGGCCTACATAACTTACTTGACGTGATTAATGCAAATGTTGCATGACTGAATAACATTAATTTTACCATTTATCTGATTACATCATGGGGTGAACGTATTTTGTTATCAGCTGTTCCAATGCTACAAAAACGGTTAAGAGACCAAAGTATACAGGAATGGCAAGGTTGTATTACAAACATGCCAAAACTGGATTCAAGATTTAAAACGCTGTTTATGTTTGAACCGTATCTCACAAATGTTGATAACGATTACTTAAGAAAATTACTCAGTTGTTTTAGAATGTCTTCACATTGCTTAGCTATTGAAACTTGAAGGTATAGTGGTATAGCTAGGGATCACAGAATATGTCAAAATTGTAATTTAAATGCTATAGAATCTGAGTATTAGGTATTATTCACTTGTTTTAAATATAAAACTTACGTTCAAAATATTTGACAAAAAAAAACATCGTGGCCAAATCTGAAAATGTTTGACAATTTGTTGTAATCTGCTAACAAAAAAGTCCAATTGAATAAATGTAAATATTTGAAGGAAGTTTATTTGTCAAGGACTTGATATCTTGCTTACAAATTATTTATACGCATGTTTTGAAAGTACTGTATACTGTTCATAAGCCAAAGGCATGTTTATGTCGAATATGCTAATAAATGTTGTTGTGGTTTGTTGTTGTTGCTGTTTTAGGGCAAGAAAAAGATGGCGATATTTGTCAACTTTTTGACAGAGGACACATTTTCAGTGGTAAGTGACTTTATTATCAATGAATTTTCAAACGATAATATAACGCCCAGACGGTGCCATATAATTTTTTTCTTTTCTCAGTTTTTAGTCTGACACGTTTAAGACCTAACTATTGTAAAGAAACCAGCATGGGAGCCATCTGGTCTAGTCGCGTGATGGCGGAAAGGTTTTTGAATATTAATATTTCACTTGGCATGGCTAGAGAGGTCTAAGTTAAAGCTAGTTTCTGTTTAAAGTTCATTGTGGGTGTTTTTGACATTTTTGGTAGAAAAATTGTATTTGGTGAAGTAAAACTCAGTCTTAGTATGAGTAGTACTTCCAGGTCACAGAAGTGTGATTTTGATGTGATTTTACAGTAAGCAAATGTGTCAAGAGAAATCTCTCTTAGAAGATACATGACCCCTACTTTTCTTTTCATTTTATGTCAGTTTTATCATAACTCTTTCAAATAAAGTAAAGATTTGTTCTCTGAAAAGGGTGTACCTGCGTTTGATAGCTCATTAAAATGTTATTTTGATATATAATATATAAGGACTACTATTTGCGATAGTTTGACCTTAAATATCTGTACTATGACTATATCATAAAAAACTACAGACAAAAATAACACGATGAAGATATGGTTTCTTTATCCTTTATTTCAAACCAATGTCGATCACTAATTGAAAAAAAATGTCAGTCTTATTTCAATCATCTCCTAAATGTCACGTTTACCATATTACGATAACGTATCACAGTGAGATTGAAATATTTGCTTTACTTGGTGAATATTCGCTAAACATACATGTACTGAAACTAAATTATTTAGGGTAATCCCCACATATTCCATTTAGTCAGTAAGTGTATAGCAGATCATTTTAGTTGTAATTTAATATGCACGCAAAGGGAATAAAATATGTGTTTAAAGATTTTAGTAAAGTGTTCTATTTGTTTTATTTGAGGTTTAGTCATACGGTAATCTGATTTTAACAGAAGTTCAAAACAGGGGCAGATATCTTAGGAGACCCAAAGGCCCTTTGGGGCGACAAGAATCCACAACGGTTAACTACAATGGTTCAAAATAAAGACCATAAAGTGTATGCCGATGCATAATCTTGTTTTACACGTAAATATATTTATGTATTTCATTGTAGAACTGCCTTGTATAATTATTTTGTCGTAGGCATTGTTTAAATTGTAAGGAGAATGTTTTTGTGAACATATTGAATTTTGTTTATTACGATGCTATGTGTAGGATACATATATTAGTTTTGAATATAGATTATATTGAGCAGAACGCTCCAGATCTTTTCTCGTGCGTTGACATGTTGTCTCGTGCGCATCTTACTCCAAGCGCACGGCACATACAGTATAAAATGGATATATCACTGACTGAACACTTTCTTGTTCTTGTTTGAAAATATATATATAGATAAACTAAAATATATTGTAACCTTTAAGATGAATATAGCATTTCTTGTTATGAATATTATCATAAGAAAAAATATCGAAAAAGTATTTTAAGATTAATGAGCACTTTTAAAAATTGTAACTTTCGGAGATACAACATAAATGTCCATCCACAGCTTTTGTTTAATTACTTTTTGAAAACGAAGCAATAATGTTGCGTTTTTATTTTCGTATAACGTAAAGTTTCCATATTTTTTTTTCAAACAAAACTAAAACGTCGAGTAAAACAGAAAAGAAATAAATTATTTTGCAGTATTACAACCTATTTATTCATTTAACTTCTCATTATCATTTGAACACTGTCCATGACATCAATAAAGTTAAAATATTTTTTTTCTATAATTTTAAGATCTGGTATTACACCCCAACCCCAGAGAAAAGCATTCTAAGCTCTTATACCCTTACTCTTGTGCATTAGGGTTATGTTCAAAATGTGATTAGATAATATCTAATTTCACAAACTGCAGAGCTTATATTTCGATGTGAATGGATATTCTTGTGTGTCGAGATTTGAGACGACATTAATAGAATATTAGCAATACTATCAGTTGACCAGCTCATTATTTAAGAAATCAGTTAGTTATTATCCGATATAGTTATTTATTGCGCATATTATGCATTTTGACAAATCCTGCTAAATAAGTAGGCAAGGGGACTAGACGAGAGAGGAACGCAGGCACACACACCGCGGGGTGGCTTTGTTCCTGGTCAGTCATTTAGTATAGGGCATTATTGATAGACAATACTCCCAACTCCGCTCATTGAGTATAGGGCATTATTTATAGACAATACTCCCAACTCCGCTCATTGAGTATAAGGCATTATTCATAGACAATACACCCAGCCCCACTTATTGAGTATAGAACATTAATAATAGACAATACTCCCAACTCAACTCATTTAGTATAGGGCATTATTGACAGACAATACTCCCAACTCCGCTCATTGAGTATAGGGCATTATTGATAGACAATACTCCCAACTCCACTCATTGAGTATACTCAAATAAATGCCTGCTAGTCACGTGTTTATCGATGTATCCATAATGGTGAATGACAGTCAAGTCAACTCAAGAGAGTGAGTGAATGTTGAGGGAAGCCCTGGGAACACTTGAGTGTTTCTCAAGGTATCATTCTGTAAATATGATATATTTACAATATCAAATTCTTTTGAAGGTAAGATAACAGTGTCGTATATGAATTTAAAGCGAAAGTACTGTAAAACATATTTGTGTAAAGTTCTTTGGAAAAATATATTATTTTTTTAAATACATGTACTGAGGACGACGAAAACGCAAAAAAAAAAAAACCAACAAGAAATTAATAGACAATCAATTGATGCAAACGATTAAGAATAGATATAGGAAATTAAATATACATCTTCGAAATCTACCTTTACGGGGTTCATCCCGGAAACACACGCCTCAGTAACAAATATTCACATTTGACAAGTCTAGATACGCAAAATATAAACATTTCCTCAAATTTAATGCCATAAGGGAAACCTATATTTATGAAATCTCATTTTAAGTGACATCGGAATAATCTATTTTATAAATGATACTTGTGTAAAATTCTTTGGAAAAATATATTTTTTTTTTAAATACATGTATTGTGGACGACGAAAACGCAAACAAACAACAAGAAATTAATAGACAACCAATTGATGCAAACGATTAAGAATAGGTATAGAAAATTAAATATACATCTTCGAAATCTACCTTTACGGGATTCATCCCGGAAACACACGTCGTAGTAACAAATATTTGCATTTGACAAGTCTAGATACGAAAAATATAAACATTTCCTCAAATTTAATGCCATAAGGAAAACCTATATTTATGAAATCTCATTTTAGGTGACATCGGAATAATCTATCTTATAAATGATATGTTTGTAATAATTGAAATTTTCGCAGGATGGCTTTCGGGAAGATGCAAAGTATCGCGCTCTATTTTTTTATTAAAGCAGAGGGCTTACATAACAAAATGAACTAACGTGGCATATACAGGAACGGCAAAAAAGGGTAGTCAAGTTCAAACGCTTTGTTTTGTTTCGTCATTATACCTCTGTATTCATAATATTTTCACTCTTTTTTAGTTTAATAACAGGGGAATCATAAAAAGAATGTTTCAGCATACTTACCAAGGTAAATGCTGGAAAGAAGCCATTTTGATTTTTTATTATTATTTTACTTTTGTTTGACATTCACGGTAATTTTATATATGTTATAATTTTGACATTTCATCTGTTTATTGCAATACACCCATATCTAAGCCTTATTATTGTCATTAGATAAGATTTATTTTCAACTTTCAAAAGACTTTACATTCGATTATTTAAGTTCTTTTGAAGCACTGCCAAATCATTTGCAAAGAAAACAAAGCATGTTCATCGGCTTTTACTACGTCCTTTTGATTAGACATTTACGGATTAGGTCTACGTGGACTGTGGACACCTAAGGCGATAGATTTTTAAAGGGGACCGTCTCAACATAGTTTAATTATATTATGCGCGATATGAAAAAGAGTTTATAACGACAACAGGGTTTGAGTTATTATATCATCACTATGCGGTAGGTGATGTAAAATTTGGATGTGCCTGTTTTTAGCTCGACTTTTCGAAGAAAAAGTAGAGCTATTGCATTCGCTCTGGCGTCGGCGTTGGCGTCGGCGTCGGCGTCTCCGTTGGTTAAAATTTTTGATAAAGTCAAATATCTCTGTTACTGTCAAAGCTATTGACTTGAAACTTAAAATACTTATTTACTATCAAAGTCTACACAAGGAAGAACAATCCCCATAACTCTGATTGATTTTTTACAGAATTATGCCCCTTTCTAATTTAGCATTTTTGGTTATAGTTTTTGATAAAGTCAAATATCTCTGTTACTATCAAAGCTAGTGACTTGAAACTTATAATAGTTATTTACTATTGAAGTCTACACCAGGAAAAATAACCCCCATAACTCTGATTGAATTTTGATAGAATTATGCCCCTTTTAACTTAGAATTTATGGTTAAAGTTTTTGATAAAGTCAAATATATCTGTTACTATCAAAGCTATTGACTTGAAACTTAAAATACTTATTTACTATAAACGTCTACACCAGGAGAAATAATCCCTATAACTCTGGTTTGAATTTTGACAGAATAATGCCCCTTTTTAACTTAGAATTTTTGGTTAAAGTTCTTGATAAAGTCAAATATCTCTGTTACTATCAAAGCTATTGACTTGAAACTTAAAATACTTATTTACTATAAACGTCTACACCAGGAGAAATAATCTGTATAACTCTGGTTTGAATTTTGACAGAATAATGCCCCCTTTTAAATTAGAATTTTTGGTTAAAGTTTTTGATAAAGTCAAATGTCTCTGTTACTATCAAAGCTATTGTCTTTAAACTTAAAATAATTATTTACTATCGAAGTCTACACCAGGAAAAACAATCCTCATAACTGTGATTTGAATTTGACAGAGTTATGTCCCTTTTTAACTTAGAATTTTTGGTAAAAGTTTTTGATAATCTTTTTTTTTTTTTTTGGATTTAACGTCGCACCGACACATGATAGGTCATATGGCGACTTTCCAGCTTTAATGGTGGAGGAAGACCCCAGGTGCCCCTCCGTGCATTATTTCATCACGAGCGGGCACCTGGGTAGAACCACCGACCTTCCGTAAGCCAGCTGGATGGCTTCCTCACATAAAGAATTCAACGCCCCGAGTGAGGCTCGAACCCACATCGATGAGGGGCAAGTGATTTGAAGTCAGCAACCTTAACCACTCGGCCACGGAGGACCCCCAAAGGTTTTGATAAAGTCAAATATCAGAGGATCGGAGCAAAATTTAAAGAACTTTACTGTTGAAGTCCTAAGGAAAATGACAACAAAGGGAAGAAATTCCCCGAAAAACTCTTAGTCCACTAAAATTATTAACAGGTACAGATGTGTCAAAATACACCTTAACTTTGCAGGTACCATCTGTGTTGTACCAAAGAAAAGTGGTCTCGGTTTTTACCTACGGCTAATAATAAAAAAGTTACAAAATAACCTATTTCTAGTAACATAAAAGGGAAGTAATTCAATAAAAAATATTGTAAGCGAACAAAAAAAAAAAGAATCTGCCTAATATAAACAAGAGCACCGCAATGCAAAGCAACATAAACACAAAACAAAGTCATGTGACCTTTAACCTCTAAGTGTGACCTTTATCTTGAAGCGAGCTATGTGCTCTGCACGTCGTCTCAATGTGGTGAACATTTGTGCCAAGACTTTTTTAAATCCTTCAAGCAGTTTAAGAGTTAACATCGCACTCGAAACAAAGTTATATGACCTTTGACCCCTAAGACGGACACACAGACAGACAGACGGTCAGACGAACACCAAAATACGTTCCTTCGGGCGTATAATAACAACAAAGGAATGGAGACGCAAGATATTACGTTTTCTACAGTTTTCACAATGTTTTACCTGCTGACCTACATTTTGATCCCAGCTAACCCAGTTAAGATTTATTTTCATTTCGGACGACGACGACGATGGAATACGGATACATTGCGAACAGATAAGCTCATCGATATTTTCAACTTTGTCGCAGATGCGCAACTTATAATATTGAAGAACCTTTCGGGAAAGTGTTATGACGCTAGATCAAATACTTTTTGCGATATGCATAACAAAACACCTCTCTGGCGAACAGACAGACGGACAGACAAATCCAAATCTTATCCTGTGCGGTAACATAATAACACGGCTACTAAACGCTAGCGCCACCACCAAATTGTGGTGATAAGGAAAAGAGCTATCGACATTTCCGTGGTGCAGCTATCGCCCGTTTCTACTTGTAAACACGTGACTAAATTTTATATTTTATCTAATATTTTTATTGATAGATTTTTTTTCGGAAATCGGTGAATGTAGTTCCGTGTAACAACACCTTTACTATAGGTTGGTTGTAATTTCATTAAAATATTATGCAAATTGTGGTGCCAGGAGCTTTTCTCCCGAATTTGACAGTGGCACATTTTCATATCGGTCAGTATTCGAACACCATTCCGATGAAGAGACACACTGTAAGAACATACCTGCTCATGAAAATGGTGTAGAAATGAATTATACGTATTCCATCACACCAAAGAATTACTATAAACACAGTAAAAAGGAACAACACCACTATTTTCAGAAGTGGTGGCGCTATCACTCTAGTGATGGCGCTATACAGTAGTGGTGGCGCTGTTGTATATGATTAGTGGCTAATGTATTCAATTTTAATGTATGAAAATCCGACAGCGGAGCTTTATATGGTTGTTGGAATCGAGGACTTTAATTAATTGTAGAATTTCTGTCTGTTACAATGTAAATACGTGCATCTTTCAATTTGCTTGAGTGGTGCCACTTAAAATTATCATTTACCTTTACAATGTGATAAATTTTGTGAAAAGATTCTTTGGAAGCAAGGACTGAAACCGACAAACATGACAGCAGACTCAGTTTGGTCGTGCATGAATTTATGTAACACCCCTCACGTCTTCTAGTAGTAAAATTTTAAGATTACAGTATCTTTAAAATCATTTTATATTTGAGACAGCATTTTTGTGAAAATTAGTTTTCTAATTCACACCTTAAAACTGATTCATTACTACTTTTCCTTATATCATAAAAACAAGAAAACATATGAAATGTATGTAAGTTTGTCTGTCTGTCGGGCCACGGAAATTTCTACAATGTAGGGTTAACGCACGTTTTTTTGTGTAACAACATCTGCAGAATCCCAAGGGATTGGTTGGTGCACGAGCCCGTAGGGCGAGTGCACCAACATAGCCCGAGGGATTCTGCAGATGTTGTTTCACGAAACAAACATGTGTTATCGCTATTCTTGCATAAAACACAACTTAAGTGCTGGAAATATCGAAAAAACAAGACTATCCAGCTGACATTAGCCGATCGAAGTCGGCCGTTTCAGGTTGTTATGGACACATGTTTTATTTATGCATTTCCAGGGCATACAGAAACAGTGCGTATTTTATACATGTCGAACGGACATTCTTGTTGTGGTAATTTCTTTAATATTAAACATATGTAAAATAAGCATGACTTCCCCTTTTTCCGATATATCGGTAGGAACTTTAGCTTTAGAGGCTCGGAATTATGAGAAAAGGGCATATTCATAACCCTACACGGCATCGTGTCTTTACACAATTTGCAGGTGAGGTGCCGACAGAACACAATTCTGCTTGGTTTAAATTAATAGTCTGCCCCTTACGCTTTTTAAATGTAAATATTATCGTTTAATAGAAACTGGTATCAATACCTATATTCTTCATGTTGTTAAGAATGAAATCTCTAGGCCTATAACTAGAAAATTTTGCTTTGCACCCCACCCCATCGCGATCAAAGTTTGATAAAGTTTCATAAACACAAAAATTTGAATTTTTCCAACATCGATATAATCAACTTAGATTGGATTTATAAACTCAAACATGGTTGGTGAGATCTACAAATAAATTGAAAAATACATAATAAATACCTTCTGTTCATCAAATGTTCATTAACTGTGGAAAAATCCTTCGAACTTTACGCTTCGTCATGTTTATGCTTTACATTACACACCATCACTGCATCAGTAGACTGCATAGATGTGTAAAGTAGACACAAACATTTTTTAAAAGTTTTAGTGTAAGATTTAAAGTTAGCATGTCAACTTTCTCGACTCAAATTAATTTGGAAAACGAAATTGTATTTTTGTAAATTGTTGTTTGCCTATCATTTTCAGGGATTAAATCGCGGCGTGTAAACTTACTTTGAGTCTAATACGCGTAATAATACAATAATAAGGAACGTCAATTCAGTCGCGTATCAAGAGAGGTAGCGCTTATTACAAGTTAAAGTAAAGTTAGGTTGAAAAATGATATTTTTAATAAATATGCAGATGAAAAGATTTCATAAATCTCGGACCTTTCGACTTCGGCCAAAATTGATTCGGGATCCATAATTTGCTTACGTTGGACCCACAACAGCATATTCAAAACGTTCACCAACAGCGCGTGCTCACGAGAATCTCCTTGTTTGTACACGTTTTTTTCCCTGTTTGTGCATGCCCAAAATCGGCAAAAAACAAAGGTTTTATGCAAGAATAATCGATGTTATCAACCTATCCTACGCTATACCTAAATTACGTTACTCAACAAAATACAGTTTCTCCAAGTCCAATACGCTTTAAAAGATTGTACATGTAAGGTCTGTTGATTACTCATATTTTAATCGATTGGAATTGAAAATGTATTGTACCCACTTTTCAGAAAGAATTGTGAAAGTAACGTCTTTTGTTTACAATGACATGCAAACGACGTATTAAAACAAAGGAAAGTAACTGTCGGAATCTGAATTTAATAATAAAAAATTCTACACTATCTTCAAATTATTTCCTAGACACAAATCTATGTTTGAAATAAATGTTTGCATCTATTTTTCTTGACCTGAATTAAAAGTACACTTACGTTTGTATTTAAGTAGAATATTTAAAGGTTAGAAATAATTCTACTGTAAGTACATTAACATTTTAAACAAAGGAAAATATTAACTTTGGCTACAAGAGTCCGAAGGGTATGTGAGTATTTTGTTCTTTTTTTTCTTGGTTTCATAAAGGTAAATAAACTATGGTCGTGTTTTTCTTTCTTTAATAACATAATTCCTTGCAGGAAAAATACCAATCAGAGAATATTGGTGTTTGTTTTGTTCCGGATGCGTCAGCAGTTCGTATCATTGAATGCCGCAACAGCGCCACCACTATTGTATAGCGCCACCACGAGAGTTATAGCGCCACCACTTTTAAAAATCCTGGTATATTTCTTCTGACCCGAGATCCTACTATTCATGGTGTGTGCGTATATAATTATTTATTATTTCTACACTATTTGTATGCGCAGGTATGTTCATATAGTGTGTCTATTCATCGGAATGGTGTTCGAATACTGGCCGATATGAAAATGTGCCACTGTCAGATTCGGGAGAAAAGCTCCTGGCACCACAATTTGTATAATATTTTAATGAAATTACAACCAACCTATAGTAAAGGTGTTGTTACACGGAACTACATTCTCCGATTTCCGAAAAAAAAATCTATCAATAAAATATTAGATAAAATATAAATTTTAGTCACGTGTTTACAAGTAGAAACGGGCGATAGCTGCACCACGGAAATGTCGATAGCTCTTTTCCTTATCACCACAATTTGGTGGTGGCGCTAGCGTTTAGTAGCCGTGAATAAGCCAGACCTTACCATCATTATTGGAATGTTTTCCTACCACACATAAATTAAAATTATCATGTTGGGGCGGTCCCCTTGAAATATCGATCGTCTTAAGTGTTCACAGTCCACGTAGACTTAATTCGTAAATGTCTTTTGATTATGATTGAACAGACCGTGATTTTCTACTATACTATATATATGGTGTGTCTTTTTTTTTTTTTGATAGCTTTCTTGTTTCGTTAAATTCTTGCCTCGTTCTGCCGGCCACGACGTAACGTCATAATAAGAAATGTAACATTTATATCTATATAGCCAATATGTTTCATGTAACCCTCACAGCAATTTATGTTGTAGCTTTTGTTTTACTTTTCAAACTGAATGTGGAGATTTTTAAAACATACGTGACTGATCTATTGTTTAATTAAAACAACACAAGTGTCATAAATAGAATGACTTTGGTTTGTCCAATAAATATTATCATGTCCAACAATATCCCAGTTAACGTTATCGTTTACTCGTACAAAACATAAGATCACAAGACACGCTAACAATGATAGACTTACAAGGTCTGCTGATATCAAATACGATGTAATAATATTAATATTTTTCTTCATACTGTGAGATATTTTTCAGAAAACCATTTTCTCTCTAGGCTCATCTCTGACCTAAAATTGTGTCGGTGCGACGTTAAACCCAACAAAATAAATATAAACAAGTGAATGAAGTATTGCCATGCAATACAAAGTCCCCTACTGGAAGGCACCTAATTTTCTCTACTGCAGTATAACATCATGAACTGATATCTGTCAATGACGTATAAACAATATTGTACTATTATATACAATATGTTATAACAACACACCTGGATTAAAATGTGCATTTATAAAAACCCACAGTTGTTTTCATATTGAAATGTTTTTGCCGATCATGAAAAGGTTATCATATAAGTTATTTATAGTACCAAGAAAGGGAAATTAATCTTTAAAAAGAAAAAAAAAATCTATATAATATAAATCCACAAGAAACTCTTTACCAGGTAGAGATAGGTCAAAATACACCTAAAAATGGATGTAACATGCATGTTGTACCACAGAAAAGTGGTCTCGATTTTTCTCTACGGCCAATAATAAAAAAGTTACAATAAAATCTATTTATAGTAATAACAAAGGGACGTAATTCTAAAAACAAGGGTGCCTCATGGTGGTGAACATTTGATCCAAGTTACATCAAAATCCCTAAATGCATGAAGAAGAAATGCTCCGGACAAAGTCATTCTTGAATTTGACCTTTGACCTCTAAATATGACCTTGACCTTAGCCCTAGGGACCTGGTTTTTGCGCATGACAATCCGTCTTATGTTGGTGAACATTTGTGCCAAGTTACATCAAAATCCCTCCATGCATGAATAAGAACTGCTCCAGACAAAGTCATTCTTGTGTCTGACCTTTGGTCTCTAAGTGTGACCTTGACATTAGACCCTGGGCTTGGGTTTTGCGCGTAACATGTTGTCTCATCCAGCGGAATATTTGTGCCAACTGATATCTAAATCCTGTTTTGCATGACAAAGTTTTAGACTGGACAGGAAAACAATCCTACTGACCTTTGATCTCAAAGTGTGACCTTGACCTTTAAGCTAGGGTACTGGGTGTTGCGCATGACATGTCATCTCATCATGGGGAACAATTATGCCAAGTGATATTGTAATCCCTTGATGGATGACAGAGTTCTGGATCGGACAGGAAAAAAAAATATCGACCTTTGACCTCCAATTGTGACCTTGACCTTTGAGCTAAGGGTCCGGGATTTCCGCACGACACGTCGTCTCATCATGGGGAACATTTGTGCCAAGTAATATTAAAATCCCTTAATGAATGTCAGAGTTATGGACCGGACACGAAACAGATCCTGTTCATGCTATGTTAACATTTGACTGCTAAGTGTGACCTTGACCTTTGAGTTAGGGGTCTGAAAGTTGTGCATGACACATCGTTTTATTATGAGGTACATTTGTGCCAAGTAATATTAAAATCCCTTCATGGACGGCAGAGTTATGGACCGGACAGGAAAAAAGCCCTGTTGACCTTTGACCTCAAATTGTGATCTTGACCTTTAAGCTAGGTGTCTAGGTTTTGCGCATGACACGTCGTCTCATCATGGGGAACATTTGTGCATAGTAATATTAAAATCCCTTCATGGATGGGAGAGTTATGGACCGGACAGGAAAAAAGCCCTGTTGACCTTTGACCTCCAACTGTGACCTTGACCTTTGAGCTAGGGGTCCGGGTTTTGCGCATGACACGTCATCTCATCATGGGGAACATTTGTGCCAAGTAATATTAAAATCCCTTCATGGATGGGAGAATTATGGACCGGACAGGAAAAAAGCCCTGTTGACCTTTGAACTCCAATTGTGACCTTAACCTTTGAGCTAGGGGTCCGGGTTTTACGCATGACACGTCGTCTCATCATGGGGAACATTTGTGCCAAGTAATATTAAAATCCCTTCATGGATGACAGAGTTATGGACCGGACACGAAATTGCGGACGGACGGACGGACAGACGGACAGACGGAATGACGGAAAAGCGCATTCCTATTGTCCCCGAAACTGGTTTTCAACCAGTAGGGGACTAATAAATAACTAGGCTCATCTCAACGTTACAGAGATAGGCAAGAGATATTGTAAATCTTTTGAGAAAGTGATATTAGAGAGGATTGATTTTATGGCGAAGTGCTTTTCATTTGATGACTCTAACGACTGATGCCAGTCTATGTCACTATTTATACCATAAACTAAAATCATGATGCATGGAAATCGCAGCTTTCCGTTCACTGCTTTGGAACCCCTTCCCGTCAAGATCAGGGAAGCTCACTCGCTAACTACTTTCAAAATCCTGCTGAACCCACTTTTTGTACAATATTTCGTTAACTCAGAAAACAGCGTAAAACAGTATTTTATCCTTGGGGCACTCAAATACTATTAAATACGTATATATGTTTGTCTCGTTTTATCTATATGTTTTACATTAATGATTTTTGTTAATGCGGAATGCATTTGTTTTGGTGTTGAATGCGTATTTGTTTGTATTTATTCTGAATCTGTAATTTATTCACTTTTGAACGTGTACATGTGCATCAAAAGAGTGCTATATAATGGTGGTATAAAAATTATAAAATAATAATAATAAGGCATTTTCACAATATAATATATAAAATTTTAGCGTTTTATAGTATTATAAGCTCTAAACTGTAGCACATGAAAGCATGTTTATGACACATTAAACATAATCAGTATATTTCGAAACTGGTCTCTTGAAAATGATAAAAATGGTGATGAAGTTTCCAGTAAATTTCGGATAAAATGTGCTTAATTCTTACTTTTAAACCTTTAATATCTACGCATTTCCGGCAGAAAAGTAATTTCCTACCTGTATCACTTTTGGACTAATTCACAATTAGAGATTTAAACATAGATGATAGTGGATATATAATTGTGCACCAGTGGAATTATAATATGCAAAGACCCTCGGTCAGTCTGACCTTAAAATATATTCAATGAACTCTATGAAGCTATAGAATCAAAGATAAATTATAAAAACAATATATTTTACATAAACACCATTATAAAGTTGATAAGTGTGTTTTTTTATCGAAAAGTAAACACAAACTTCTGAAACATGTAGGTACGAACGGCATAAGAAAAAAAGACAAGTTTTTATTGTAATTAAAATTACTTTGATCACAGGTTTAGATAAATAAATAAAAAATACCTGAAGAGCATTGATTATGTATAATTTTAAACTTTAAACGTTAAATGTGTGTATCATTGAAAACACTTTAGATACAGGATTTCTATTCAAATTATTTTAAATTGTAGAATAAAAGACGACAATAACGTTTTATCAAATTTTAACAATAAAAAAGATTTAAAAACGGGTTTGTTTAGGCGAAGTTATGTAGTTTAAAGTAATTATTATATTTATTTTCACGTGTGTCATCACCCCAAGTTTAGAATGCATACAAGGAGGACAAAATACTATACAAAAACATCCAGGCCAAGTATTTGATTGCAATGGAAAAGGCATATGCATACATAAATAAAGATCTTTTGAACGATGTGTCATATTTCAATTAAATCTATTTATATTTCAAATGGAACATTGAACACATGCACTTTGAATGATAGTAGTGTCAATTTGACTGAATCTATTCATGTGAGCAAAGGACGATAATAAAGTGTTGTATTAAACACTTGTTTCAAATTACCATCATGACAACATAAACAATACAGTTATTTTGTCTCTATGCAAAATGTTACTGAATGGACTTTATGAGCAAACTTACTCCGAGTTCAAATACCGAGACAAGTAACAAGAAGTAAAACACTGCATTGCATGGACCAATTAAACCAACGTGAACAAAATAGAAAACTTAGCAAAGAATATAAGAAATAATAAAATATAAAAGACGATCCTTTCATTTATGATATATAAGACACGACAAAATAATTTCTATATGGGCATAAAGTGCCTGGTTGTATTAAAAGTGATAGTACATGTCTTCTGTTTGAATATACTTTAAACACGCCCATATATATCATACAAAATGAAAACTACTTAAAACGAACATCAGCAGCCATGCAGCTACGGCCACTTGCCACTTTAGATAGAAAATAAAAGACAGTTAAGCTGTTATCCGCCTTCCGATAACAAAATAGTTTCTGACCTGAGTCAATAACTCTGATAGAATAAACAGCCGAGTCGTATTTGAGTTTAGTTTTAAAGGAAATTACCCACATATTTAGGCGAAACGTAAAGCGAATACTCCAAAAATGACTAGTGGTACAAATTAACTGAATTTAGATAAATAATGCAGAAAATTTACATTCTTCATTCATTTCTACCAATATCTGACTTGAATTTTTACTCACTCTATCATTTTTTACGTCTTTGGTGTGGCACGGTCAGGAATAGAAAACGCGACCTCACGCACTCAAAGCGGGCGCTCTGCCACTAGACTACCAAGGCGGTATATTAGGACTCTTATGTTAATAAAAATAATATATACAATGAGAAAGATCAGAGATACAATGTTAACATAGAATATTAGAAAGGTTCCAATGGATAAAGCATGCGCGGAAATACTGTGTAGAAATACAGGAGTCAAAATATAAACACTAAAAATGAAATATACAGGATGGCATCAGACGAGAGAACATGTAAGTAGTGAAAATAACTTCATACACAATGGCAACGTAGGAGTCAAAGTAAAGCTATTGAAACAAGGCAGTCTGAAAGACACCTAAATCCCCCGCCACTGCTATGGATAGTGAAAGGGTAAACCCTTGTCCTTTAGCTGTGACCTGGACCTTGAACTGACATGACTGACTCATGAATTCTGCGCAACGTCTTGATGAGGTGATTATTTGACCCAAGTTTCATGAAAATCCTTCACGGGGTTTAGGAGATACAGAGTTCAAACCTTTGACCTTGAATTGTGACCTTGACCTTGAGTTGACATGGCTGACTCATGAGTTCTTGATGAGGTGAAAATTTGACCCAAGTTTGATGAAAATCCTTCAAGGGGTTTGGGAGATACAGAGTGGACACAAAATGAAAGGCTCAAACATTTGACCCTAAGTTGTGACCTTGACCCTGAACTGGCATGGCTGACTCATAAGTTCTGCACATAGTTTTGATGAGGTCATCATTTGACCCAAATTCCATATGAATCCTTCAAGGGAATTAGGAGATACAGAGCAGACACAAAATGGAAGGCTCAAACCTTTGACCTTCAGTTGTGACCTGGACCTTGAACTGACATGGCTGACTGATAAATTCTGCGCAACGTCTTGAAGAGGTGATTATTTGACCCAAGTTTCATGAAAATCCTTTACGGGGTTTAGGAGATACAGAGCTCAAACCTTTGACCTTGAATTGTGACCTTGACCTTGAGTTGACATGGCTGACTCATGAGTTCTTGATGAGGTGAAAATTTGACCCAAGTTTGATGAAAATCCTTCAAGGGGTTTAGGAGATACAGAGAGGACACAAAATGGAAGGCTCAAACATTTGACCCTAAGTTGTGACGTTGACCTTGAGCCGGCATGGCTGACTCATAAGTTCTGCACATAGTTTTGATGAGGTCATCATTTGACCCCAGTTTCATATGACTCCTTCAAGGGAGATACTGAGCAGACACAAAATGGAAGGCTCAAACCTTTGACCTTCAGTTGTGACCTTGACCTTGAGCCGGCATGGCTGACTCAAAAGTTCTGCATATTGCCTTGATGAGGTGATCATTTGACCCGAGTTGGATGAAAATCCTTCAAGGGGTTTAGGAAATATAGAGCGGACACAAAATAGAAGGCTCAAACCTTTCACCCTAACTTGTGACCTTGACCTTGAGCCAGCATGGCTGACTCATGGATTCTGCACATCGTCTTGATGAGGTGATTATTTGACCCAAGTTTTATAAAATTCCTTTAAGGGGTTTAGGAGATATAGAGCGGACATAAAATGGAAGTCTTTGACTTTGAGTTGTGACCTTGACCTTGAGCTGACAAGGCTGGCTTATGGGTTCTGCACATCGTCTTGATGAGGTGACCATTTGACCTAAGTTTCATGAAAATCCTTCAAGGGGTTTAGGAAATATGGAGCGGACACGAAAGTGTTACGGCCAGACGGAAGGACGGAGGGAAGGACAGACGGAAGGACGGACGGAGACCATTCCTTTAACTCCCCACCACTTGTGGCGGGGGATTAATAAAATACATAGGATGGATACGGAGGAGCCAGAATGTAAATACTGAAAATTTAAATTCACCGAAAGGCAATGGAGGCACAAGAATGAAACAAGAAACCGTACCATTTTTGGATGGCAACAGGAGTCTGAATGTAAATATTTGTAACTTAGATACACCGGATGCTAACGGAGGAGTCGAAATGTAAATATTGATAATTAAAATACACGTTTGGCACGGAAGGAGTCAAACTTAACATTTATAACTTAAATACACAGGGACTCAGTACCGTAGCCAGACACAAATGTAAACCGAGGCAGTGTAGAGGTTTCCGGATATCTCCTCCCCCAGAAAGAAATTGGGATATGTGAGCGATTTCCTGCGTTTTCTGGTTATTCAAAAGGTTGTTTTAAAGATTTATGAAGTGTAATTTTGTTTTATTTTAAATATCATAAGCCAAAGGCAATTATCCTATGTCAGTGAGAGTCCCACAGTAAAGAACTTCCAAATCATCAATTGGTACATTTTTGTGAGCGATCATTTTGGCAACCATTAAGCCAATTGTCTTTTATTCTTGACCTTGTCCAAGTTTAAAGTCGTCTATGAGTACTAAAGTTTTGTTCAAACGAATTGAATCCAACAGGAAAACAAAGAATCATCTGGACTATGGCATTTATGTTTGGAAAATAGTTCACATCACACAGCTCGGGGAGAGACATGGAACTGTTAATCTAATCATTTATATGTTGCACTTTACTACTTATTCACTTCCTGTTGGTAAGTTATGAGAAGAAAAAAACGCTATCAAAGTTGTTTTCATTGTTTTTCATTTGATAGCCATAATTTCCTGGTAGCAGATAGGTACTAGGTTATACGTCTTTCGTTTGTTTCGGAAAATAAAGCCTAAGATACTGTATTAATTAACCTATAAAGGGACAAAAAGATTCATCTTAATTTGATAAATCATTATAAATTAACTGGCTTTTGCACTGAACGGTTGCCGGCTTTTGTGGCTAAATATCTATTTGTGAAACTTCTTTTACAGGTCTATCTTAAAAATTTTGGTCTAGCGTTATTACGAAATAAATATATTGACCTGGAGCAAGTTCAACGCTATAAAAAGCATTATCTCACACCAGCCTGTTTAAAAATATCACAACAAAATCTCCACTGCGTAAGAATTGTATGTATTTATAATAAAAATTGTAAAGATATATTTTAATGCATTTGCTCTTTAACTGAATTTATGCTTGACTGTGTATTTCTGCCTGTGGGCTGTTTCGTAAATTGTTGTTCTTCAATTGAATTAATCAGTGTGGGGAATCACGTGACAAAGGCAGATTACACGGAAAAATGGCCGATAATTTCTCCGATTCGTCAGGAAAATCAAGGTATTTCTATTGATAAACATTTGTTTTAGATGTTCTGATATGTCCTATCATATGCCTCTTACCTTCCGATTTCCTCTGGTACCTTTCCTTTGTTCCATTCTCCTATATTTTCCAAGAACACTTGGGAAGTTTGAATATATTCGCAGTTTTTGGGATGATGGTATCCACGGACCGACATTATTTTGTTCAGAAAATACTAATTACTGAAGTAAACGACAGCACAATGACATTAAAACTTAACAAAGTATCCAGCCCATCATAAACATGTAACGGACTGGCAAAATCAAAGCTACCAAAAAGAGAATGTCGAAATATACGAAATGGCGCTGAACACGTACATAGTCTTCTAGGGCGCTGTACACGTACAAGGTCAAATATTCAATCTTATATTATAGAAGTACTTATATTGCCACGAATATTCTGTGTTTAAAAGCGTTTTACACATTTATAATGTCAAAAGTTGAATCGCATTTTCTTGAAAACAAGATCTACGAAAGTTCATGCACTTAAGCAGACATGCAGACATTTAATTACCTAAACGCAGTATTTAGAGTAATATCAATGACAAAACATGCTTACATAGTGTTATATAACGTCTCGGAGACACATATAGACACATTAGACATATGACTACACATTTTCTACAAATATGAGAAAAAAAACAACACGAAAATGCCCAAAAAACGCAGTTAGAATACGAGGGCGAAAAAGATTATGGATGTTACATAATATGTTTTCCCTAGTTTGTGTAAATTCAAATGAAAGTTATGTTTTTATTTATATATTTTCAGTATGTTTGTTGGCAATAGGAAGAAAACCTTCATATTAGAGCTACCAGTATTATACAGATTCGAAGAATTTTTTCATCTGGCTCTAAAGATGTTACACAGAATCCTATCACCACGTTTCGTCGGTCTTAGATGGAAGTTATTATGCGACTATCAAGACAGGAAAAAAATAATTCGGTAAGCAAGAAAATATCTGATTCAACAAAGAATTTAGTACAAAGAAATAGACACGTAATAGGAGAAATAATAAAGGTTACTGTTGTTTGTATTGAGCAGCGACACATGGCCATACGGAAGAGGGTAGCAATTCATGACAATGCTAAACATATTTGCGCAAGATGGTGACATTCAAAAGGAGCTTTTGGGAAATGCACAGTATAATTTAAAAAAACAACAACAACACCAACAAAATCTGACAATGCACATATAGAGATCTAATTCAAAATACGCTTTTCCTGACTTCAAAATGAAATAATGGGAGTTTGCTTTAATCAAATATGAGAAAAACTGTAAGCGGACTGTATAAATGCTCTTTTATTTGCCATCATTGTTGACGATGCAACTAACAAATCAACCAAGAAACACCTCTCGCTATGCATTAGGATTAGGCCGACTGGTGATAAATGTGCCTCTGTAAAGACTTCCTAACGAGCCCTTTTTTCAGAAGGAAGATATGGACTTACTAAATGCCGTTACAGAGATAAAGATACAAGTTTTCTCGACTGAGCGGAATGACTCTGCAGTGTGGCTTGCCTGATACAAAAAGGCAATGCGTATAATCAGCGACTTCGGCACTAAAACATCTATATCAAGGCGTGTTGGAAGGTAAATGCATACAGACAACCGTGATGCAGAATCTGTATAGGATTACTTTGAGTTTATGGTATCAATGTATTTTTCGACCATTTTGTCTAGAAATGGCAACTCACATTCTACAAAATGAAGTCCGTTTTGCTGCCAAAATCTACTGAAAACAAGTCGTCAGAAGTGCCAGTGTCTATTTACCACGCATATTCTCCAGCTCTTCAAGGCACATTTCAGATATTTAAAAATGAGGTAACAAAATAGAAACTACACTTGAATATTGCCAGTCAGAAACCACAGACTTCAAACCACTCTTATACATCCCTCCGTGTATAAACACGGATTTTGTTTGTGCTTCTGACTATGCCTCCAACATCTGCATTTTGCGGACGCTCATTCAGGAACATGAAAGCATTCAAAAACTACTTTCGTTCAACAATGACAAATGATAGAATGACGAATAGCTAAAAGTCAAGATAATTATTGGTACGATTTTGTGCATGGTGTAGTATTTTTAACTGAGGGAAATCAAATGTTAAACTCTAGTTCCTAAAAGTGTAGTCCAAGATGTTTTTTATTTTCAAATATAAAAGAGTTATGGAAATGGTCGCATAATTAAATAGAGGCAAATAAAAACCAGGCCAGTTCTGCATTGTTATTTCTCAGTGCCTCTAAGTCGTTCTTCGGGAAACTGTGAGTGAAATAGGTCAGTACCGGCTTCTACACACAGTTTCAAAAGGTCAAAATAAATTTACAAAATAAATTGCCAATCATATGTTGCTGGAGATGTACTCAGATGTGCCCAGAATGTATCACATGGCATTTGAATACCAAACAATTTTCCGGGGAGCATGTCAACGAACTCCTAGATTATGTGCCAACACATGTATGGCGGGAAAGGAATGCCCCTGCAAAAGAAAATAAATCTGACAAATCCGTTTCATTATTCATAACTCGAAGGCATAAGAGATTCACCTTATATGATAAATTGTGTTGTGTATTCAAATGTTTTCCAGTAAATTCTTTTACACAGCTATGACTTAGTGAGTAAATCAGGGTTTTCTGCCAATATTCTCTGTTGTGTTTAAACAATACAATCATATGTTGTGCTTTTATCTACCCAAAGACTTTTGAATCTTTGTGAATTTCGAAAGAGTATTATTTGACATCGGTGCGTGAAACAACGGTGAAGTGTGCTGTAAATACAGAAGCCTCATGGCAACTTTAGTATTTCTTTAATATAAAATAGAATAGTTGTTCATGTACGTGCACAGCACCTCCGAAGACTATGTACGTGTTCAGCGCCATTTCGTAGATTTCGACATTCTCGTTTTGGCAGCTTTGCTTTTTGCCAGTTGTTTACATGTTTACGCTGTACAGTGTATTTGGTTAACTTTTCGTGTAATTGTACAGTCATTTACTTCAGTAATTTTCTGGACAAAACTGTATCCGTCCGTGGACAGCGTCATTCAAAAACTTGCGAATGTATTCAAACTTCCCAAGTGGTCTCGATAAATAGAGGTGAATGGAACAACGTATGGGTACCGGAGGTAATCGGAAGGTAGGAGGCATATGATAGGATATATTAGAACATCTAAACAAAGGTTGATCAATAGAAATACCTTGATTTTCCTGACGAATCGGAGACATTATCGGCCATTTTTCTGTGTAAGCTGCCGTTTTAAGTTACGTGTTCCCCCACACTGTTAATGCTTGAATGTGTAATTCAGAAGGATTTTTTTTTTTACATTTTTGCTCTTTTATTGAACTGATACTTGAATATGTAATTCGACCGGCTTATTACCCTTTTTGCTCTTTTATAAAATTAATGCTTAAATGTGTATTTCTGCATTTGTTTTGTAATTGAATTAATACTTGAATGGTGTAATTCTATCTGCTTGTTGACGTCTTTGCTCTTTAATTGAGTTAATGCTGGTATTGTGTACGATAAATAGTTAACATTGCCACCAGTCATTTTACGTTTTCCCTGTTATGAGTTTGAAGTGATTGCCTCATACAATTCAATCCTAATGACTATGACATGTATATATTTTATCCTGCTACTATTTATCTTTATGTTTGTACATGGATCAGACATAAATAAATAATTTTTGCTAGTTAGGCGCTTTCACATCTATTATAGTGCTGACATGACCTATGACGGATGCCATAATTCTAAACACGACTGCAACTGAATTTGTTTATTCATTTTAAATCTTTCGACGTGTCATCGGACTTTGTCTTTACACTTAATTATAGCATTTTATTGTGCTCGGCTTTCCTGCCAACTTTGATCTACCGATCACTATTTTTATATTATAACTAAAAATACAAAAATGACAACGAATGTTGTGTATCTTATGAGCTTCAGACACGTATCAGTGTAATGCAAAAAAATACAAATGACATGAGCTGAAAAGATGGATATTTACAGGAGGTCATTTAAGAAACAGAATATTTCGGTATATATACAATCATTTTCTTCCACGCAGTATTTTTAAATCAGAAAAATATGACGATTTACCTGACATATCATGAAATAACTTTAAACGACCTTTTGTTAATATACAAAATATAAGTACCATTACACTGTGCGAGAAATACGCGGTTAGACGATCATTTTTAAAACGCATTGAAGTTAACAAAAATGTCCTTGTGTATAAATAAATATATATAATGATTCAATAAAAGACAACCTTCAGCTTAACCAACGGATAGTTCGATTTCATTGTTAGTTCACACTATGGTATGTTTTACAACCCTACCTAATCAAATGATATGCGTGGGTTAACAAAGCTTAATATGATATCTGAAGATCTATTAGACGCTAGCAAATACATTTATAGCACTATTTGAGTTGGATGGAGCCTATGAAAGGTGTTACAACCGTCTCGATACTAGCAACAACTATAGACTCATCAACACATAACAACCTACTTTTACCCCGCATATAATCTTTTATAATGAAGGTATAATACAGCTATACTACGACAGATGGACGAATTAAGCCCTTCTTGATTAATTGTGTTTCTGCATTTGTAAAGTAGTGAAAGCTCAAAAAAGTTATAAGACATGTATACATCAAATAGTCGAACTATAACACGTTAGAGCAAATAACAAACCCACCAGAATTTGATTTTTCATTTCAATGTCGCCGAAGCACCGATTTTGTTAAATAGATTTGTAAGCTTGATAACCGTAAATAAAGATATTTATTTGATCGGAGTGTTATATAGTTAACATCTATCTTGAAAGATGATATTGTCGTCCAAGGTCTACCAAATTGATTAAACAATCAGTACAAAAAATACATGTATACCGAAAATTATACACGCAAGGTCCGAATGTACTTTTTAAAAGTCTGAGATCTTCATTTACACAGAAAACGATATTATACATAAATCTAGCATTGATAAATACTTGAAGAAGTAAACAATTTAGCTAAATATTTATAAATATACTGTACAAACATTCTAATTGCACACCTGTATTTTCATCTCTACCACACTTTGACAAATTTACATGAAACTCGACACACTGTTAAATGAGAAGTTATATAATTGTCCGTTACTATTGACCACTCCGTTCATTTTAGTAAATCGATTTTTAATGTCCAAACCTAACTAGCAATATAACTACAAATACATGCATTTCTTAACTGACATTCTGTAAGATATGCAGATAGCTTTGAGGACAAAACGTTCAGCTGCTATCTCGGGCTTTTGGGCTCGATGCGGACAAAATGCTACACGGCTTGACTTTCATGGTTCAACATTTTAAAGTAATACACTAGTATCCATCAATATTCTATCTGCATGTCAGTTAACCATTCTGGAAAATGTCAACTAAGATCTTTAAAACATCTTAGCTCTAAAGACAAATTACTTGTCACCAGCGTTTCCAAAAAAAAAAATAAATAAAAAAATCAGGAAATTCCAGACCTAGCGAAGTGTTCCCTCATTGAAAGGTCAGTTCAAGTCGACAGTAGATGAAAGAATAACTATAAAACGAATACTACAACATATCAAGTAAAACAAACGTAAATAAGTTACATAATAAAATATTTTGATACGAAAAGCAATATAATAATACAATAACATTACATTAAATTTAAATTTGTAGCCATCGTATTAGTAGTATGCGTGGAAGTCAGAGAGCCCACAATTGCGTTATCAGTAAACGTGTCAACAGTTACGCACAACAAAGATAACAACTGTGCATAAATCTATTAAACTAGGACAGATGCAATAAGATAATCCCGAATTAGTACAACTTAGTGCTGGTCGACATGTGGCATGTAATGTCACCTGCAGGCAAGCAAGAATTAGCATTTTATCAGATTTGTATGAGAAAAAGGTATAAGCTCTGCAGTGGAGATTATTTGTTGTCACAAATGGGTGCCTATGATTTCGAAAAAAAAAGAAAATTATTGATATAAATGTACTTTAAAACATTATGCCACTTACCGCAAGGCTCCTTTGTTTTGACAGAGTTATTTTGAGCGTATCAGCCTGAAAAACGCACGAGCGCAGGTTGGTTATCAAAAACTAGCCTGAAACACGGGTAAGTATTTGAATACAAACTGCGTTCGTGCTTTGCAAGCGTATTTTGTACACATAAAACATGATGATTGTATGCAATTGTTTTTTTGTTTTGTTTTGTTTTTGTTTTAAATACGAGCGCTGAATCATCCTTTTTTATGATTTCTCTGTTAATAAACTACAAAATTTGATGAGCTACGCACCGCCTTCTGTCAAACCATATCGCTCCGAACCTCGAACACGCGGCTATTCCATTTCCATTTATAGAAACTGTGCTTTACCTACTCAACTGCATGACTGCATGACTGGGGTTTCTTTTGCTCCAAATTGTTTAAATTTGATACAAACCATTGAAAATTCAAAACAAATGTATTACCATTTAGCAAAAGACCATTTAAAAGGAATCCAATTGAGCAATTTAATCCTGCTTTTAAGATACTCCCAGCCTGATTATTTCGAGCAAACAGTAACTTCTATTGGGAAGATGACCGTTCACTTTTAATTGGGTTAAATGCCATAATTTCAACAACTACGGGTATGTAACGGTGGTCAGTATATTCTGACACATGTTTAGGTTCTGCACCTGTATTGAGTTGTTCTCTACATATATATTTCTTTTTTCTTTTAATCCTCCATAACATGAATATATATATCCTAATTGAAAAGTGCAAAGATCATATTTGAAAAGACGCAACTACCCGAATAACCTGATAGAACAAGGAATAGCAAAAGCTTTGAAACTTGAAAGAACTAAATTACTAGAGGTCAAGAAATATAAAGAAGAAGAAGAAGAAGTAATTCCGTATGTGTCAACATTTAACCCTCGAAACCCTGAACTATTCAATTATATTAGAACTAATCTACCTATCCTTGAAAACGACCAAAAGATGGCGAAAATCTTAAGAAAAACTTCTATTATTAAAAGCAAAAGACAGCCATAAAATTTGAAGACGATACTTACACGAGCAAGATACGATGAGAAGACCAAACAGGATACAATAGGAAAATGTGAACGACCTAGATGTAAATTATGCATACACATAATAGAAGGGGACGAGTACAAATTTTATAATGGTCAATCGTTCTGAATAAAATTTTTAGGAACATGCGATGCCACTAATGTTATATATGCAATAAAATATAATGGGTGCAACAAAGATTATATTGGAGAAACGGGAAATTTGAGAAACAGGGTTATATTACATAACCAGCATATCCGACAAGGTAAAGATGCACCCATTCCAGTTAGCAGACATATCGCGCAATGCGCTAAAGATTGCAACACACAATACAAGATTACCCCTATATACCGACCACCAGAAAATAACAGTACTCTACGAAGAATCAAAGACCACCACTTTATTAAATTGTTTCAACCATCACTTAATGCTTTAACATAAAACCTGCCAATAAATTAAATAAATAATTGTATAAAACATAAGCGGCGTCATTTCTAACACACAAGCGACATTAATAACGTCATGACGTCGACGCCTAGAAACAACGTCATTTATCTGAAGATCCCGCGTTGAACGGGTGAAACTTTGTTTTTATTGATTTTTAAATGTTTATAGACATTATTAAAATGTAAAGACTTGAGCATCTTTCTCCACATCTTTTTCCCATATATATATATATATACAAATCACAGACAATGAAACATGATAATATATACCTTATATAAAATATTCACAATGAATATGAATAATAAAACAAGATTATACATGTATATAACTTACAAGCAATATTCACAGTTATTTAAAAAATGAAACATGACAATATTTAACTTACAAAGAAAGAGTATTTACAATGAATATAATACTGAAATATTCATCACAAATAATAATAGTTTAACCAACATGATTGAAGAAAGAAAATGTTATGGTCATGAACATTTAATCATAGATTTCATCAGAATAAAGAAAGTCAACGTCTTTAATTGCATATAATGTCTACAATGAATAATGCACGATTGTATCAGACTATACCACGAAACAACACTAGAAAAGGGATTAACTGATAAAAATGCTTTACTGAATTAGCATATATTAGGCTATACCGGTCTGCTAAGTTACGAAACGAAAAGAGTTAAGCTGGACTGGAAACCATTGTTAACAGTTTAATGAGATTATTGAAAGTACAGATTCCAAAATAACAACAACCGTGTATTTTCTTTTCAAAACGCAAAGCCTTAAAAATTATTTGATGAAGTCTGATATGATTTAATGCCAAAGAGTAATTTTGACAAATATTCATGTTAAATATTTTGTATCAGAAGCGGTCTTCACATATGCTTATAAACTGAGAAAATCGCTTGATTTTTGAGTATACAGTTTTATTATTACAGTTAAAGAATACTACTTAATACTGATTACATATAGCTACATGAATGTACAAAACATATCTGTTTTGAAAATAGCTAAACATTGCTTAACTAGTAGATCATTTCACATTTGTACCTAACGAGCCGGCAATTCTTAAGTGTCTCATTATAAGTATCGGTGGCTGACCTTAACAGACTGATACACTGTCCACGAGGGTTCTGCAAAATTAGCCTGCTATATGCAGGTACGCCAAGCTTTGTAATGAAGCAGTCCAGCATCGCTTTCCGATGATAATCGTTTACTAGACAGAAGATAAGAAGATGCATAATAATAATGTTTGTCAACCCGGAACACTTTGGACACACCTGAATATAACTTGCAGAGTATATCCTTCCTATAACAGAAACCAGTTTCTTACATAAATTTGTCAGTTTTGAGGCATTCCTAGATATTTGCAATAACACACAAGCACTGTCTGCTTTTAATATATCACACAATAAGGCAGATTCGTCAAATTCTATAAGTCTTAAAAGTCTGTTCTGGCAATCAACGCTTAGTACATGTTGTTTCAGAGTGCGCTTACACACACATTTTGCAGGAAATGTTCCTCTATTCATATAGTTCTGCAGAACAACTGAAAGATTATTCTTCTGCAAAATGCGAACAATATCGGGTATGAATCCTAGGGAGACAGATTCAAATTAATTTTCATAAATCTGATAGGTCTATTATTGAACACGTGCTTCGACAAGTATTTGTTGGAAAGCCGGCAACGGTAACGTCCCCTAACACTGACTTATGCAGAATTCTTTTATATAGTGTTTTACTACTCAGCCTAATGACATATTCGAAAGCTTTTAGGCCTGCAAATGTAACTTTACCGATTTTCTCAACTACTCTTCAATCAATTTGTGACATTGGATTATAAATGTAATGTAGACATTTGCCTTTTTTGTACAGTAAGCATAGACAACATATAATTTTGATACTCCACGTGTTCAGGAATATTACGAAATAAGCAATCAAAAAGAAGGATAATGAAATAATAAATCATTTAGTTTTACAAATAATACTTATAAAAAACAAGAGCATTATGTATATAAGACACTCAGCGTATATCAAACAAATCTTTCTTCAAATTTATAGATGAATAAAATCTGGAAATTAGATCCCTCGGAAGCATCGAGAACAAGGCAAACAGTGAAAATTGCAGACTCGGTTTGATTGAGTCTGTTCATGGGCAGCAATGGAAAATGCAACACTGCCCACGCCCCCTAGCACCGGTTTATGTTTCAAATTCTGATGAATTGATACTACAAAGTAAATTGCTGATATCAGAATGAAACTTTTTTATATTTTGTTTTGAATCATACATACATACACCGAACGTTTTACAAACCCTAAAGCAATCTGGACTATCTGGTAATTTATCATTCCAGGAATAGGTCTGCATAGTGTTTATGGACCTATGTGGAGATTTGAAAACAAAATTCCTCGCATGTCTTTAAAAATTATGCATGCCTATCATTCGGACAGTAACTTTAACTTATATATCAGATTTAAATGTTTGATATTTGGGCCTACATAGTTTTATCTGATTGGCGTGATTTATGCAAATGCTACGTGGTTCAAAAACTGTAATTTTACCTTTTAACTGATTATATCATGAGGTGGTCGTATTTTGTTATTTGCTAGAAAAATATTAATGGCAGTTAAAAATGGCGATATTTGTTTACTTTATAAAATACCAGAGGACATATTTTCTGTGGTAAGTAACTTTATTATAACAAATTTTCAAACGATAACACCTGATCTATAAGACAATCCATTGAAAACATAAATGCAACCAAGCAAAATGATAGCAGACTCTGTTTTATTGAGCCCATTCTTGACAGGTAATGAAATGTGGAAAGAAGTCATCTTCTAGTTTAACGTAACTTGGGTATTAACTGCTCATCCCCAATACCCACGTTGAGTTCAACATAGTCAAGGAATTTTATTTTTAATATATACGTGCTTTTCGTATGTGCGTTACTGTGCACGTTTTGTCGTATAATAATTTTGACCATCAATGAGCAATGCATTTTATATTCTCCAGAAATATTTTTCATTATGAGTGTCACACGCAAATCAAGGTCACACTTTCAAGTCAAATGCCATGTCAATTTGCGGGTCGTAACTGTGATATCATAGTGCAATTTATTATTTAGCTGGAACAATTTGCCTCAATCTGATGGGCTGTCTTGACATTCCATATACTAGTACATGTGTACCCCATATTCCTCTCTTTTAAGTCAATGTCAAACTTATGGGTCAAATGTCATTCATAAGCTTGTCCTGGTCGTAAGTTTGACATAAACGGAGCAATCAGTTTTGGCAGCAATGTCATCTTAAATGACACGGAGTCTTGCTCACAACAAAAGATCGTTGTCCAAGGGCAATGTCACATTTAGGGATGAAAGGTCATTCTAGAGCCAGTCCGTCTCAAACCTTTTGTAATACTGATTGTTTCGCCTAAATGAAATGGAATGTCAAGAGCACACATAAGCGGTAAAATGTCATAATTAAAAGTTAAAGTAGATTTATTCGGACAAGGTCGCATTAGAATTGCATGAAAATAGTTTCATTAATCTAATATGCACTTTTAAACAGACCCAGCTCTGATATTCATTAATCTATCTCCCCAATAAGATTGCCATTTAGGTGCTGTGCCACATAGAAAATGTGTTTCCTTCAAGGAATTAGTCCCTTGTAAAGTCTGACGATAGTAGAAAGGCGATAATTAATAAGATACAATCAACAAATGGGTTTGCTTGCACTTAAATAGTAAACGGCAGTTTTATCGTATATAACCCCTGTTAAAACGACTTTTACGGTGCTCGGAAAATCTCCACCTCAATTACCAAGGACAGCATCCATCTGAAGTTTGTTTTTAATATATTTCGCTTGGTTTTATTTTCGTTACAGCGTTGATGAGTCTAAAACTTTAAGCTGAAACAATATAACAGGATCTGATCTCATTGACCATAATCATTGAGGTATCTGACTCTAAACCAATGATGTTTCCTAGCATTTCTCAATGCATTGTGCAAATCATACTCATAGAGAAACAGTTATATCTATTGATAATAAAAGTCCTGCTAATGTTAGGTCTTTTTAGTTACGAACTACCGGTGTTTGCGATTAAAAGGCAATTGACTAAGCGGTTGTAACTGACATTGTTCATATTCACACTTTTCATTTATTTTGAACGCTATTAGAACCCTTTCTGTATGCCCTGCTACCTCCGGATACAATAAGTAATTACCTTCAATGTAGTAGTTAAATTATGCGAAAAGTATAAAGAAAAGTATAATATCAATGGTGCTGCCTTCACTATCGTTAAATCCCATACTTGACTTATATTTTATATACAACACTTTTTAAAAGTTCTTACTGCTAGGTGTAATGCTTTGTAGACTTCCAAAAGACATCTCACTAGAACAATCAAACAACATAAATGCCGTGTATATAACATCAAACAACAAAATATTGCTTGTACCAGAAAATATTTGCAAGGCGAGGTTTTAGAAGCAGAACACATATTTTCATTAGCAATATGTTGTTATATACTCGCCCGAAACTATAAACATCCTGTTAAGTTCGTTTTGTACAGAAATCGCATTTTTAGTCACGGTTACGAGTTTTTTGTCAGTTTGTACTGAGACTGTACCTTTAATAACTTTTTACCATCAAAGGTAAACATTTCAGACTGAAAATTGAGTAAGATAATTCATATGGCTACCGTCTAGGAGTTATCGTTTGTCTATTCGTGGATAACAAAGTCACTTATCAGACACTTTATTCTAAATTCAGAGTAAGACAGGACAAATGTTGCAATTTATTTCGCATACATTTTTGTGTATAGAGATGGAGGATGTAATGAACTCCGGAGGTGTAAGCGTTATCGTGTTCTTTGTGCTTTATCAATTAAAAATACCAATGTATACCATATAAGTACCTTATCACAAAATAATCAGATCGGTATGCATTTGTGTTGTGTCGTTATATATCCCGGTTTGTATGTTTTTGCCGACTTGATAATTCATTTTATCAGGCTTTGTTTCTGTGCTATTACATGTAATTTTGGTTGTCGTTTAGACAGCAGACAAAAACAGATCATCTCATGCAAAAGATTATCCATTTAGAATGCAATGTGCAGACACACGATGTTTTTTCATTTAGACTTTACTTTTTGTTTTCTTGGACCGAATTAACGTTACGCATAAGGAAAACATTACCAGTAATATTTCAGACACGTAACTATAAAGTCATCACACTTCTGCAACTTATAGCGTACACGCCTCCTTAAACTGCATTTAAATAAAAATACAATTGCAACCTCTACTGGATAAAAGTTATTTCAATTATTGTGAGTCTGTTGTGACCTAATACCTATCACATTCATTTAAACGTTTATCAGACTTCTTGATCTTCTCATTTTATAAGTATTTTCTGCATCTCTAGATTAATAAATAGTACTGGGATTCTTATATGCACGTTATTATAACCAAGGGCTGGATTATTTATATGGTAGTTATAAGGTGCTCTTCATTTTAATTCTTGTATCCGTTTTTTATCAGGTTGTCAGACAATTTCGTTACAGGCTAGACTTTTACTTTATCTAACAACACCTCCGATTTCGAATTTCCAAACTAATTAGAAAATATTTTAGGTTTTTGAATAAACATTACTTTATGACTCTACCCTTTATCCGTGTTTACCAAATGTGCAAACTCTACGGTAGCTCAACGGCACATGTCGATAAGATATTGCCCGGCTCCGCTGCACAAGGGAACTACATAATTTCTTAGGTCCTTTCGGATATATGTTCGTTCGTTTTTACTGTAATGTTTGAACTTATTTGTGAACAAAGAATGCATGTCCGTCGCGGTAAGAACTTTGACACATCATGAATGAATATGTGGTAGGCTGCAAAATCAGTTTTAAGCCCTGCTAATGTTTATCTTATTCTATTACATTTAGAAGGTATATTTGCGGTGCTTTGACAAGTTACGTAAACTTTGCAATTCAATGAGCAGTTTCCATATTGTGGAGGTATTTGCCGCGGTACGATTGTTTTCTCTTTACGGGTGAATTACTTTATTTGTGTCGATTCTGATTCGATCTTTACATTACACGTGTATAATATTGTCAGGAGTATTAAATTTGTTTAAATAAAAACAATTAATAACATAAGCATAAACATTAATCTATCACAAATATTATAAAATGATCAAATACTGAAGAAGATATGTTTGCCCTAACAATACATTTATATTGAAAAAAATATTCATAATATATTACTTTGATAACAAAGAAATGCATAAATTTCATACAAATACAACTATAACGTTAAAAGGTCATTATGTTTATTGGTTTGTCGCATGTCAACTCCGTATTTCCGTATCAAATGCAAATGTATAAAGATCTTAATGAACTGATATTTAAGACAATGCCTCGCGACTCAAATGACACGAATTTTTTGATATCGCTATTATATTCGGATCAGAAAACTGATGACTTATAAAGAACGTTTTTCGTTATTATTGACTTTGATATTTTTTCCTTACGCTATAATCTTCGTGCTATAGATGTTTTTGAAATGAATTTATGAAAGGTATTGACAACATGTTTATGGTCGCTGATATGGACGTCACGCCAACTTGAAACGACGAAGCATTAACTTTGTCTAGGACTCAAAGGACGAAGCTTTCATTGATTTATGTAGGAAAATAATTTCTGTTTGTTCTGTCGCGTTCAATACTCTATTTAGTCGGTTGTTATGTTCGTTTTATCGTGTTTGTGCGCTCACCGAAAATACACGCAAAACTTTCACAATTTTATTTTGGCGCGTTTTCACTAGCACCAGGACACTACGAATGTGATAATGAAACCGTGCGCACAGCCGCGACATAACGAAGAGTATCAGATCAGCCATTATAATTACCTTTTAAATAATATTTAACGCTTTACTTTGAAATAGTTGGGGAAAAAGTAATTTATGTAGACTATATGTCGATTTTAAATGCTCGGTGAATCAACAAATCAACGCCATTAAATATACATACTTAAAACTGCTTGGTAAAGTGCCTTGTACGTTTAGTATAACATCTCAAAGTAAGGAAACTATAGAAACCTATCTAAAAGGGTAAAGTGTTTTTAAACACGTCAGCGGAATGTCGATGACGCAATAGGTGCTAACGTGACTATTTCAAACAATTATTTTTCATTTTACTTTGGGTAAACATAAAAATTGAATAGACACTTTTAATAAATATATTAGATTTTAAGATTAAGGTATACACATGTATGAGATTTAAGGATATATTAGATTTAGGATACATTAGATTCAAGGATATGTAAGATTTAAAGAATTGATGAATCATGGAAATTGTTCGACATTTTGGTATGATGTACCAGTTAAACTCATCTAATTCGTGTACAGTCGCTTAATAAAAATTATGTTCCTTTTGCAAAAGTAATACATGCGCGTAAGAGTGACCTAATTTAGCCAGAAACGTTTATTTATTTATTTTGTTAGGTTTAACGTCGCACCGACACAATTACTGTCATATGGCGACTTTCTAGCTTTGATGGTAGAGGAAGAGCCCATGTGTCCCTCCGGGCATTATTTCATCACGAGCAGGTACCTGGGTAACACCACCGACTTTCCGTAAGCTAGCTGGATGGCTTACTCACAAATAATTCAACTTGGTTGAGGCGCGAACCCACATCGATGAAGTCAACGACGATAACCATGCAGCTCAACGGACACTCCCACCCCACCCCGCTAGACGGAAGAGGTGTATGCAAGCAATAGTTTTGTTCAGTATACTTAGTTTTGCACGCAATGCTTTTAACAATAATAGATGCCAGTCAGGTAACATTTAAAGACCTGACTTTAGGCATAGCTCAGATTCCTAACTAGGCGTGTATTAATTTGGACGATCACCTTGGTGGAACTGGTTCCTTTCTTTTATCACCCTTACTGGCTTCATCGTACCAATAATCTATTCAATATTACGCATGGAGCCTAAACATTTAGAGATCTTACTTTTTGTCCAAGGAGACCCATTCCGTGTTTTCATTAAACTAGCTACAAAGTAATCCAGCTAACACAAATTTATATATTTATATTATATACCGTTTTGTAACGGTTCGTATGATTTCATGAAATGTCTAAAACAATTAGATAATTAGATAGTTCCATAATGTCTTTGACATATATTTTTAACTTTAAGACTTTTTAGGACTTTAACATTTGTACTTGAAAAAAAGTATCAAAACGTATTCAGCCTTCTTGTAAAAACCGACTGCATTAAATATTAATTTGATCAATGTACCAGAACACTACTATTACTAATTTCTGGAACATGTCCTCTTTACATCCGTATGTTCATATTCTATATATCTCCAAAGAGTCTTCGTATGCTGTACAATGTCATTACGTTGTTCAATGTATCTTTGTCATTACATTGTTCTGTCTTTATTTGTCTTTAATAAACATATCACCTTAAATGGTGTTTGTTTAGTTTTTGTTGGGTTTAACGTTGTACTGATACTATCATAGGCTTTACAGCTTTGATGGTAGTGGAAGACCAGAGGTGTCTTTTCGTGCATTATTTCATCACGAGCGAGCACCTGGGTAGGACCAACTGAACACATTGAACAACGTAACGACAAATATACATTGAACAATGTAATGAAAAATATACATTGAACATCAAAAAGACGATTATGTATGAATGCAATATTTTCTAGGTTGAACTTTCAAATTGTGGGAATACGCTATGCCTATGATAATGAAAGTAGTTCCCGAAAGGTTACGATCTTCATAAATGTGTTACTTTAATAGACATCAGCTGATGAATTTATTAAAAAATACTTGCACACCGTAAAAACTGCAGTCATTCTTGCCCTTTATTGTTATGAAAAAACATACGTCAAATGAAAGAGAATATAGCGAATATCTAAGCTTATATTTTTGCTAAAAATCTTAGCAAAAAGCACAAAATACTACTTTGTTCGTTTTCTGTATTGCGTCGAGAGAAGGGTTTTTGAATCATGAAGAATCAAGGAATTATATTGTTAATTTTAGTTTTATTAGAATAGCATTACTTTACAAAATCTGAAATTTAGAAAAAAAAAATCTACAGTCAGGATTTCTTTCCTCTTTAAGATGGTTACTGAGAAAGCTCCTTTAATGCAAATGACAATTGTAAAACGCATCTGGTTCACTGAAAGAAACAGTAATTGTTTCTTTTTATCCATTTTGCATATATTATATCAATGTTCATATTGCGAAAGGCAACGAAGTTATTCAAAAAAGCAAATTATTCTTTGGCAAAACAATCTACACAAATATACAATAATAGCAAAATCGACCTATTAGAAATAATTGTAAAACACTTTAGAATGGGAAATACCATTTAAAATATTTTAGTCATGGGTAAAACAAAACCGTAAAGATTTGCTGTGATCATTTAACATTGAATTTATCAAATATTTGATCTTTTGTAAACACACTGATCAAAGTTAAATGGTTAAAACAATAAGTATCAAATACACAAAAATTAATCGCCATTTGTTTTATAACAATGACTTTACATTATCTAGGAGGTTTCTTTCCTCGTATGTCTTAAAAGTCACCTTCAATCATCCGAAGTAAATAGTGTATAACTTCAAGAATAGACGCGTTTACAAATGAAAATCAGTAGAATAATTGATAAAGTGAAATACAATTTTCACATTTCTACTAATTGAAGACATTTTGTAAAAATTGCCCATACTTAAAAGTTCATTTTTGAAACCGACACAATATACCAAATGTCTTTGATCTTGCTAAAAGAGCCAATGGTCCATGCTCCATGTATTGCAATAAACATTTTTGAAAATAAGATTGAATAAGAAATGGACACACTGAATATGAATATAGTATTTTACATATTCAATTCTTTGTGAACTCGACTTTTAAGTTAAACGTAGACAGAAGAATTCTAAGCAACCTTCTCTACAAAACTGAGCATTTGTAAAATATTTTTTAATTATGTTTTATTTTTCTTTTGTTTTTTTAATTACTAAAAGAATATGCAAGATTTTGAAAGACCTTGTTGACCGCTTTCGTACCATGACTTTGAAGACAACACAAGTTTCATGCTTTATAAACGACATTGATGTAATGATATATTTTCCAAGTTTGAATGTACTATTAATGGTAACAAAGTTCCAGGCATTAAAGAGTAATACTAAAATAAACTATCATTGTTCTCGGGAAGAAATTTCGGGGAGCTTCCTCTCGCAAGTAGTTAAGGTCCATATACCTCTCACCAATGCGGGTTTGAATACTCTTTATGATTCCAAAATTCTTTCTGAAAGAGTCATCAAGATGTGTATGCATGAATTTCAGCTCTGGTCGTATCTTTTAAAGATTTTCTATTAATTCTGGAAGATATACACTTGATATATCCGACCCTAATCTTCAAAAAAAGGTTTTGATGAAGACTGATATTTTTTATTTCAAGCGTTTTATAGTATAGTGTGAAATATATTGTTTTAACGCGGAAATATTTCAGTAGGGTAATAACTGATATTGGTCAATGTGGATTTTAAATGGGGTTTTTGATTGAAGCTTTGTTATGTATACGTAAATATATGGGTCGTACCATGAGAAAACCTGTATCAGTGAAATTTAATTTTTACAAAATAGATAATTAAAATACTGGAAAATCACTGCTATTCTTGTGTTCATGTATAACTGGAATGGTAAAAGGAAACAGGCAATGGTAAATTTTATTTACCGACGCTTTTTGAAACAATGAACATAAGCTCTGTAACAACAGTTAAAAATTATACCTCTCCAAAAACAATGTGCTGGTACCCATTTACAGCTGGGTTGACGGAGGCAATCATAATAAAGTGCTTTGCTCGAGGACTCTCCGAAATGGGAGTAGCCAGGAAGCGAACCCGGGGCCTGAACATCTGTAGGAAATCGGGTTAGCATTATCAACCAATGCGTCCCGCATTAAATCAAATTAAGTAATTAAGTTATCCAATGCAAATCAGATTTTACTATATTTTACACATACATGTAATATTATTACATACTCGTTTCTATTCCCCGTTAAGTTACACTGGTACCGAAAACGTCAATATTTTTCCATACACTGACGCCTGAATTTCATATCGGGTGCGTGACGTAATTCAGTGTGTGTAGTTGCACTATTTTTTTCTGTTTAGTTCAGTATTGTCAATCCTACTCAGGCTATTGAACATTTTTATGATATTTACATAATATTTATACGTGTAGATGCGTATGTAATAAAAAGGTTATTATCTTTGCATCGGTAAATACGCACTCGTTCTTCAGCGGAAGAATATTGCGCTCCTAAAGTCGCGCAATATTTTTGCTGAAGAACTCGTGCATATTTCCCGATACAAAGCTAATAACCTATAATTATTGTGTTATATTGTCATTGCAACTGAAATTTTAATATAGAGATGTAGAGATAAAAGGCTAGTGATGTAACCAAAACTAGAAGGTTAAGTCACTTTCATTAAAAAAATCGTTTTAAACCGTCAGTAAAATCAATTTAAACCGTTTTTAAAAATTCAAATGTATGATGTTTAGTTAACCATACGCATTATTTGTCGCATAAATAATTTGGAAAACATACGCCATACATGATGATATCGAACTGCTTTCATGACGTTCTTAACGTCACGTCTCTTATTGCCTTGAAAGCATTGTAACTTTTGAAATAGAGAAAATAGTTTCTCTAAAATTTCAGATTTGAAATGTAAAAGAATGTTCATCATGAATAATAATCGTCATTTTACTAGACGTCTCCGAAGAAGTTAAATCTTGCAAGTAAACACGAGGCAGCAGGATAATGACCTTGATTTCAATATAAAAGTCAATGGTTAAAAGTTTGCGACGTTCGGGAAAAGGATAAGTCACACATAGATGGAATTATCACAGTTGCAGATTTATATGATTTCGGGGAAATTTCTTGACAATCACGTCGGTATAGAAAAAGAGATACAGTTGACTCATAAACCCTTGTTAAGTTGCATCAAGCAGAGGCGAGGAAGGATGTATCAGGCGAAGTGGACGACAATGTAATACGTCAAAAATGTATTAAGGATGTAGGAACCCTAACCCTAACCTTAACGTTAAGTTTTTTTTTATACTCTGTGAGCTTAAAGAACATTAGTTTCCAAGACAAACAAGAGAAGAAAAAACACAGGTCACCGGGCTCGTTTTAATTTCATAGGGCATTTTCTTCACCTACTGTTTAAGCATTTCTGAAATTTTGCAAAATTGAAAAAATGGTGGTACTTTATTAAACATGTATTTTCCCACTTCATGTTATAGGGATTTCAAGTCTTACAGATTAATATGAATACAAGATGACGTTAGTATTATATAAGCCTAATGTTACTTACAAATCTCTTTCATTTTTACATGTTGACATAATTACCCCACCCACTTTATTTACAATGAAAGAAACGTATTTAGATCTACAAAAAAATTCTGACTTTTAGATGTTCAAAATATTTTGCAGCTTTAATGACACACAAAAATGCTTCGAAATGGAAAGAAAAAAAGTTGGGGTCACCCTGAATCTAAGAGATTTATTAAGAAAAATTCTATTTGGTTTAATGGTACAGTATTAGCCATATTTTAATTATATAGCATTAATTTTTGGCAAAGCTTTTGTTAGAAAGCAAAATTCGAAGAAACATTTTTCAAAATCACGGATTCCTCTAAAAAAAACGCACGTACATCCTTAAGTTCGTCAATTCTTCGGAACACGGTGGGAAGGAAGTACATAATTATGAGACGCATCCATTAGTAGACAATTCTGGCGAAAAGAAAGATTTACAGAGCTCAAATGCATGTACAATGCTAAGTTCAGCGACAGAGACGCACTAGAAGCAAACGTTACGTTGCTCCAAAGGCACAGATAGCGAACAGGAAACTGGTGTAGCAAGTCAGGCTAAAGTGTAGTTTGCCATGCGATGCAGACTGAGTGACAGTCGGATAAGAATGAACAGACAATTACTTTTGATATCTACTTTACTCGTAAAAAAATGAACTCCGGTGAAAGTGAAAATGAATTTCTATAAGGCTCAAAATTGTCCGAAATACTAAGATAAATGATAAATCTGAGTCAGTGCAGATAGAAAATGGAGATAAAGCAGAATTTCCTGTTCTTTGTCCTATGTCCTCCTAGTTCCAACATGAAGCCCATGCAGGGGAGTTTATTAAAGACATTGTTCAGAATGGTTTCAAGTTACCATTTCAGAGAAGTTTTGTGTAAGTTTAAAGAAATATAATTTTAAGGTACGATAAAATCAGAAATCTTCATTGTAATGATTCAAAATTTCATGAAGATCATTTCAGTTTATTTATAAGCAAACATCAAACTGACCAATGACATTTCGGTATCGAAGTTGTAGTTTTTAAAGGATCTACCTTCAATGTTTCCGCGTTATTTAATGTTTCCCGGCAAACTGTTAATAGTGAACAGCTGTTTTAGATCTTCTTTTAGATCGAATGACAAAAGTCGTTAAATATATAAAAACAAAACTCTAAGCTATACAAACGTTAGGGAAACTATAATTTCTAGAGTTAAAGAAGCACAGCTGCTAGAGATCTGAACATAGGATTCACTTCGTTCAGGGGCGCTTCAGCAGCTGCATATTCCCATGTTAAAATCGCCATAAAAAGAGACATAGTAGGTAGTAAGGATGGATATGTCGCTACAATTTGAGAGTATAGACTCGTATTTTCTGAACAGTTAAATTCCTAGCATTCCCAGCCCGCTATTTTTAAATTCTATAAGCACGTCTGGCCATGCATAAGGTGTTGTTTACGTTTTATTTTAGTGTTACACACACTTTCTTACTTAACGCGTTTCGTAGTATAACGTGCAATATTTGTATTTCCGTAGGGTGATAACTGATATTGTCCAATGTAGATTTTGCACGGGGTTTTACATATATATCTAGTTGACTTGTGAAATCAAATACTTGTTATTCTACCAAAAGACTCTGAACAAGCTAAATTTTGTTTTCAAAAAGATATTATCGTAAAGGGCGTAGTATTTGTTACTAGTATACATGTTGGCATATTTTTGCATAGAGTAAAACATCATTTTCCGTAGAAAAGGGACTATGATGTTTATGTTATTGCAAAAAAATGTGTACCTTCTCTGTAATTTGATAAATATTCAGCTTCAGTTTTCATGTATTATGTAACTTCCTCAGATATGTTGTATATCTTAAACAGTTTGTAAGAGCTATTTTGGTTTAATCTTTGGTATTTAAAAATGTCTTCTGAAACAAAAAATTAATAAATTTATATTTTACGGATTTGAATATTCATCCGCCCCTGTAACATCTGAACGGAACAATACGGCAGCCATATTGAATTCAACTTCGACAATGCTTTTTGACTTTCTGATATTCTTGTAAACAATAACAATGTCTGTGTGATAAATGTAGAGACAATCATATTCAAGGAAGATTACAGAATCTATTTAGAAAAAAAGGTTCTGCAACATCAAAACTGGACTTTATAATAAAATTCAATCTGGAAGGAAACTGATGTAAAAACTAGTCCGTCAATATGAGAGGTGCTTAATTTTGATATCAGGTCAATGACCTGATCAATATCAAAATAAAATATCAGGCAAGTGATATCAGGCACTTTGCATAGTACTTGCATGATAAATTCAAAATTTTGGGTGTTTTATGCACTACTGGAGGTTCTTTTAACGAAACTGATATAATGTTAGCAGGTCGGGCTTTAAAGGCAATTTTTAAGATGAATCAATATTTTTTATAAGTTCACTGATATCAAACCAAAACACTCTCTTTAGACCTTTTTGACAAGCTGGTGATGCCGATTTTGAATTTTTCTTTGGAAGTATGGGGATTTAACAAAGGTACCCAAGTTGAACGCACATATTTAGGTTTTTTGTAAAAAGTTACTAGGTGTCAAAAAGTCGACACAAAATGCATTTATTTACGCAGAGCTGGGTAGAAGAAATCTTTAAACTTACAGAAATTACATTCTAACACGATCCGATTCATTTTCCTATTAAACAAAGAAGGCTGAAAACAGCGAATTATTAAGGTAGTTCTGCACGTTTGGATCGAAATTTGTTCTACAATGTAGAATTTGATTAAACTCTGATATTTCAAAACTTCAGAATATACCTAGAAAATTCAGTAAATAAAAAAGATAGGATCTGTGCTTGATTTTTTGCTAGACTGATTTGAAAAATATGAACCTCACACAATTTTTCATAATGGGAGTCTATAGGAAAATCATAACTTCCATAACATATTCGCAAATAGAATTTTTTCTACAATGTAGATTTTGATGAAACTTCTCCATGATTAAAAAGATCTGGACATATCACGCTAATTTTAAGACATTAGTTTGAATATTTTAACATGTCATATGTTTTAATATCCTATTTTGACTTTAGAAATATAGCAACGGTGCAATTGCAATAAATGTACTCGCAAGTTTCGATTAATTCGTAAAATGATTTGTATTTCCGTATTCCAGGATTTATTCTACGTTTTCCGGATAAATGACGTTACGCCATCACTTCCGGTTTATCAAACGTGCAGAACTACCTTAAACAACAATTTACTGTTCTGGCTTCAAAATTATTACGTCATAGCGTCAAACGACATAGCGGCGCGCTGGAAAAGAAACCAGTTGAAAACGGGCACATATTTAATGAATGCCGTCAATGATGTACTTTAAAGTCCTTTGTAACGTGTTATAATCGAAATAATATATCTCATTTATTGATTTGCTCCTGAATAAAATCATTGTGTGTCGTTCAGATGCGTATTATTATACCACTCGGGCTAAGCAATTTTTTATAGAAACATTTTTGAATTTAAAATCAGCGAATATCTAGACATGTTAAAGTGCAGAAATATAGGTTTTCATTTTCACGACTTAGGCTATCCTCTCATAGGCTGGCTGTTGAAACGGGCAGGTGGAGAAAGCCAGTAAACATCCTTTTTGAGGAACGTAAATGTACATCTTGTAACGTCATGGAGGACGAATTTCATTTTGTAATTGAGTGCTCAGTCTTTTCTCATTTACGTCGGCAATATATAAGAAAATACTATTCGAAATCCGAGTAATTTAAAGTTTTTGCAATTATTAAAAAGTGAAAACGTAACAGAAATCCGAAATCTCTCGATATACATCTATAAAGCTTTTCCTCTGAGAAATAGGTCGAATGAATATTAATGTTAGAAACAACATAGATACTTATACCTAGAACACTTTATTAAAGACCCTTATTGTTGTCAAAATATAATCTCTTTTGTTTTTGTCATATTGTATTGTATTGTGAAAGGCAAAACATTTTAATGTTATTTTGTCTCTTACAAAAAGCAATTTCTGCATTTTCGAAACTAAATGATTTTGGAAGTTTGTATTTACAGGGTATTAAATTGGAAAGGTCTTGCCGTCTTGCCACGATTTCGATTTTTAGATAACTGGATACATGTAATTTATCATGCTATGCTCACAGATCTTGTAAGATTTCATGCATAATAAAGATTCTTCTTCTTCTTCTACTTCTATAATATCTGTTCTGGTATGTCATTTCCCATTAAAATCAATGCTTAATACATATATATATATATATAGCACTTTACATATAACATACGTGAAATAAACAAAATATTTGCAAACGTTCCGCTTAACAAGCTATCAAAAAACAATTATTGAAGACAATATTACAAAACAGTTTTTTTTAAATATTTATGATTGCACCTGAAAAGAGTCTACGTCGATTATAATGAAATGAATACCATCCTAGGAGATAAAAACAGATGTTTTAATGCTATGACAAAGTCAAAGGGATCACCAATATCTTAACAACGCAGCGCGACATAAATAAAATTCTATTGTTTAATTACAGTAGTATTTTATAGTTATTTTTGATAACTCGTTAAGAACGGTTATCGCGCTGATTTATAACAATAAATGTTAGGCTAATGTGTTCTTATAGTAATTTAATAGTTTCAAGCGATTAGATTGTATACAGGATTGTCAACTTATCTCTGTTATATTGTTTTATGCTTTTGTCCATAATTACGTAAATGTCTACAGTTCAACAATTCGTGTAATTCAATGTGCCGGTTTCAACGATACAAGGAAAATAAACCTATTAATATAAAGATTGCTTTGATCAAAGGAAGTCGAATCCATTAACAGAAAAATATTTTGCTGCTTTGCCAATATCTTTAACCTTACAGAAATTATAATTTTAATTTTGCAGATACTTTAATTTATTGGAATGAGTTTAAACACTACATCTTGTATCATGTTGCTAATACGATTTTATCAATGTAGACTAAATTACAGATAGTATCTTATGAATATACAAAAATGCACACACCCACCACTGGCACCAAAACAGAAAGAAAATGTCTCTGTATATGTTATACCTTACCCCTAGGTATTCTATAAGAACCACGGCCATGAACGGGGAAAATATACTAACCCGTTTCAATCGCGCATATCATACCTAAAACACGCAGTTCGGTAAATGTGTATTATGGATATCAAACAAGTGGTAATTTATCTTCCATTGTGTACCGGTCACATTTCTTCAATACTTCTTATCTTAGAAAAACAACGCGTAGTTTATAGTTATTTCAACGTTACACAAACAATTTGCTTGAACTTCCCTGGTGAAGTTCCGTTCTAGATTACAAAACTATTCTGATTGGTTGTTGTGAAAATGTATGTCAATCGTCATTTTACTACACGTGTTTGCTAAAATGTGAAAATTTAGCATAAATGTGTAAAATGAATAAAATAAACAGAACAGATGCAGACCAATGTAAGTTTTCAAATTAAAGATCATATACAAGATGAATTTCATTCATCATTTCGAGTTTTAGTGTAAAATTTTGATTTTATTAAATTCTGATTTTGTTTGTTTACATATCGCCAAACATGTGCACACTGCCGTGACCTCTAGACCGGATGCTCATTAGGGAACGTCAAGAAAGTTTTTTCTGTAACGTTGACGAAAGCATAAAATATGTTGATAATCTCAGCAATATTGAATATTGAGACAATGTGACTGGTGCACGATGAAAGATAAATTATCGCTTGTTCATAACATGTACAGTGGCATTTTCTTCATGTTCTAGTGCAAGTGACACCCACTGTTATCTGTGACATAGAATTTTTTGTTGAGACCTATTTTTAGATCGAATGGCAAAAGTCTTCAGTTATATAAAAACAAACCTCTAAGCTATTCAACAGTTAGAGAAAGTATAATTTCTAGAGTTAAAGAAGACACAGCTGCTAGATATTTGAACATAGGTTTACAGGATAGACAGTAAGGATGGATATGTCGCTACGATTTGAGAGTATAGACTCGTATTTAGAACAGTTAAATTCATAGCATTCCCAGCCCGCTATTTTTAAATTCTACAAGCACGTCTGGCCATGCATAAGGTGTTGTTTACGTTTTATTTTAGTGTTGCACAGACTTTCTTATTTAACGCGTTTCGTAGTATAGCGTGCAATATTTGTATTTCCGTAGGGTGATAACTGATATTATTATTCAATCTATATTTATAGTCCTTTCTATTGGTCTAGATGCAGTCACATGATGAATGATAAAACGTCGTATGGACTCAAAGGCGGAGCCAAAAACACATATTGACCTCCAGCTGTGACGTCATCACCGTTTGACGTCAAAACAATGCGATGTCGTACATAATTTACCACGAAAAATTAACAAAAGCTGCTGATATATATATTTAATGTTTATACTTTTGAGTAGGCTGGATTTAATAATAAACCAATTGTTGCCTTTTAAGTTCGGTCGATCTCGCTTTTATCAGGGCGATAAATCAACATATCGACCTCACCAAAAGACAATAATTGTATATTGGACAATGTGGGTTTTACAAAAAAACAAAAGTTTCCACTTTTCTCTATTTTACATATATACTGGTCCAGTGCCTAAATCCGGACACTTTTGGTGGGTTTTTGACAGTAACTTTGCATTATGAAACCACACGTGCATAAAATTTTAACTGTATAATGTTAGGTTCTTTATAAATATCTTTGCAAAACAACAAAATCGTATCTTGCTGATTTCATCATAAAAATGTCATCCGAATTGGGCCAGTAAAAGCTGTCAAAATTGACCTTCAGAGTGCTTAAATATTCGGACACTATTTGGGTATAAAATGCAACGAATATGTGCACCCAAAAATAACAATAAACACGTCTTCGTTTAAAATAAAGCAGTCAAATACAGTCCTGTAAATATATACAAATATCTCCGTCCGAATAAAATTTTATTACCTGTTCATCACGTGATCATATGGACTAATTTCTAACTTTATATAATTTCCAAATATAACAATAATATAATAAAATTTATCTGAGCAAAAATTAATGTTTAAAATTATTCTTTCTTACATGTTTATTCTGTCGCTCTCGTTTTACATTTTGACACAACTACGGGGATCATTATAATGACACTGCACCGATTTATCTAATGAATTGCTTCCCTTGTCTGCAAAATGCTGGCATTTTTCTCTATTGAATTAATTGATATATAACAGAAATTGGTTAAATCTTTTAAATAAATACTGAGGGTAGTAAAGAATTCTAAAACATGTTTTTACATCAGTTTCGATCAGCAAACAAAAAGAGTCGTCTGCAATAGGCAGAATATTTTTCTTATTTAATCAGTACCTCTTCGCACCTCAAATAACTGGCGCGCGCTGTATGACGTCATACCCCAACACACACAATGTTTACTTTATGCGGTGCGGATATTTGAAGGTAGTTTTCTCTGGAAAAGCTTACATTCGTACACTGTTGTTGACAGCTGGTCATCAAAGCTTTTGTTTGCGTCGATTCTGTTCATTTCAGTAAAAAATCATGATCGTAAAGCATTTTTAAACGGTGTCCGAATAATTAAGCACTGTCCGGATTTAGGCACTGAACCAGTATAGATGTGTAATAAAATACTGGTCTTTCTACCAAAAGAATATACATGTATGTAGATCTGTAATTAAATACAGGTCATTCCCCCAAAAGAATATAAACAGATGTGTAATTGGGCTGCTTACATTGTCTTAATAAACACGCACGTCTGTTTATGCATTAGGTGTTGTTTGAGTTTCAATTTGATAAGTTTAGTATTCGCAATGCATTCTTTGAACTTTGCTATTTCTCTTAAATGTCTCTTCATACGCTTTTTATCTGCAGAATTCGAAGTATTTAGCTTCAAATAACGATTTAAAGTTCCATAAGGCTTTAAATTGTATGATAAAAACTGATTAACCATGTGTCTAAATAGATGTTTTGCATAATTATGTGGTTAGAAAATCACTACTTTTATTACTGCATATGAACAAATGGTGGAAGAGCCATAAAGGAAATAATCAAAAACAATAGGTTTAATAAAACTTTCTACAATGTCAATCAATATTCAAACCTTCGACATATACTGGAGAAAACAAATGGTGGAAGAGCCATAAAGGAAATAATCAAAAACAATAGGTTTAATAAAACTTTCTACAATGTCAATCAATATTCAAACCTTCGACATATACTGGAGAAAACAACTATCAAAAGTAGGATTTAACAAGTAATTAATATATTACCTATTCATAACACAAATTGTGGCAGCCATATTATTCACAAAGGCATTACTTTAACAAGCTCACATTTTAGAACAGATAATGCATTTCATCTAGATATTATAACAGTTTTAGTGTTGCTAAATCCCATTCGAATTAATGCTCAAGAAATATATATGGTTGTAGAAAATTTGGCCCCATGATATTTGCGATCCAATGAAAAAAAAGGATCGCTGGACATTTGCTGCTATTCCACTGTTGAAAATACAGATAGGACATTTGCCCTCAGTGGTTAATTTTGGAATGGAAATTTGCTCCCCACTCCCCTCCCAAATATTTTTGTAGTATATGTATGTAGATGTAACTAATTGTTTTTGTTTTATTATCCAAGAGCTTTCAGATAAAATAAACTGTTTGATTGATAATAATTTGATGAATGTACTAATGAAATACGGATGTTAAGGTAGATAATCGCTTTTTTGGAGTAATACAATGCTTATTACAACGTTATGATTTCATAATTTGTGCAAAGTTTAAACATTCAAACTTGCTAATTTGGCAATTATTTACTACAAAATTGTAAAACCCCGAGAATTTTCACTTGCAATACGAAAAATACTTCAAAATATTCCCAAAAACAATCATTGGAACAAAAAAAATTTTAAAGGAAGAAAAGTCCGTTTCAGAATAACATCCTATTACCATTTCAACTGCGGGAGGGCAAATTCCCTTTTTCTTGGGGGTGGGGGGGTTGGGGGGGGGGGGGGGTGTAGGGGATGAAAATTTTTTTGGGGGAAAATTTTGGGAACCCATACATAAAAGGCGTTTTCCCGTTTTGGTCTCGAAATTTGTGAGGTTTTATTTTCTATATCTTTACCTAGCTCTCACTAGGGGAGAGTCATGAATTTTAAGTATCAAACATTTTTTTTTAAAATTTCAGTATACCCAGATCCAGTATTTTTCAGGAAAGAAAAATAGCTTTCTGGTCCCAGTGGGTTTAAAAAGCTATTTGTGAGACAAAAAAACAAGATTTGAGTTTAATCAAAATCGGGCCCGTTTTAAATAATAACAGCATCAAAACAATCTTATTGGGTTTAGTGGACTTGTGCGCCTCGTTTGTATGCTAGGCTTTTGCCGTAATTTTCTATAGGGTTTGTGATTTAGTTTTATAAATTCTCTCTATCTATATATACATACGTAAATAAACAAAGTATTTGAAAATTTTTGGGCCTAAACAAGCTATCAAAGAACAAAAGTGAACAAAAAAAAAAACAAAAAGGGGATATATAACTGCACTAAAAAAAAAGGACATTACAAAAATGAAGACCTTTTTAGGAGATAAAAACAGGTTTTTTAAGTTTAACAAGGTCAAAGGGTTTTCCAAATTTTCCAAGTTATTTGGGAGGTTATCTACCATTACGATATAATGACCCCAAAATTAACGCGTTTGGACAAGGGCGGGGCGTTAGTAAAATTTCATAGTTTAACCCCTACAGAAGATTCTGGTTTTTTTTTTTGATAACCCCGTAAAGAACTTAAAAAAAATTACTCTCAACTAAGCCCCCTTCTAAAAAATCAAAAAGTTAAAACGAGGGTATGAAAGAGGATTGTCAAATTACCTTTTTTTTATTGTTTTTGCTTTTGTTCATAATTACAAATGTAACAGTCAACAACTCAAAATGACAAATACGTGGGTTTTAAAACGGTACAATAAAACCAAAACTTTTTAATAATTTTTAAAAATCATAGGAAAACCAGACCTGAGTCGATACTGACAATATAAACACAAAAAACCTTTGTTTTTTTCCCAAATTTTAAAAACGTTACCGAAATAATGTCTTTAATTTGCGAGTAAGGGAACATTTTATTTCTCTGTCATACTTCAATTTAATTTTGAATGTTTTTAAAAAATTTTTGCTATTTTTTTTTTTTATTTGGAGACAAAATTACAGATATTATCTTACGAATTTAAATACAGAAAGCATAAATGAGCTGTTATCTGTGCCATAGAATTATATCATTTGACATGAAACTTGTCTAGCATGTCCTTAATAAGATGTTTGTCATTAAAATTGAGTTGTTGTCACATAAAAGATACCAGTGTTGCACTGAATCAAACTGGTATTAAATTTTGTGTCAGCTGTGTAAGTTTGGTCAGTACCTGAAAACAATTTTCACCACCGCACATTTTAATAACACTACCCATTAACTGGATATGTTTGAGTAATCTCATTTCAGACAGGGAATCGTGTCAAAAGAATTGAAAACAGTGTTTCATCTTTTTGATATAAAACATCTGTGGCTGATATAAGGGAATACAATTTATTCTACTTGTCAGGAATTTGGGACAAAACAAGGAATATAGTTTTTTAAATACTACGATGTATCTTTTTCAAAAAATGGATTATGGGTTACCTTCTTTTACAGTGCTATAAATCTAAGCTTTAGAACTGGAACATCATCTGTTATCATCAAGTTATATATGACAGGATACCGCATTCAAGTTGCATCTCAATTGTTGATGGTGCATACAAAAAGACACCAAGTTAAACAAACCAGTTTTAAAAGCATTTTAAACAAATCATTAGTACAGAGCTTATACTGCAAAAGATAATAAGAAACTGTTGCTTGCACCTTCAAAAATCAATTTTAAATACCAGACTTAATATAGTTTAAGAAATTTGTTAATATTTCAATCTGAAGGACTATTATATTTTTTCTACGAATACACGACAGACGAGCATGTGCACTGAAAATACACCTTGGTTTCGATAGTTAAAATTGTAAAAATAACATTTAATTGTTATAAATCAATTTTATGTTTAATGACAAATAAGGCCCCAAAAAACATATACTTTGTTTGGAGCATATGTTTTAATTTACCCCAAAACCACTTTTCTGTCTAAAGTTATTTTAGTGCAAGTAAAGTAATTTTATATTTTTTGAGTGCATTGTAAAAAATTAGTTAATAAACAGTAGCTTTTTACTCAAATAGTCGCACTGCATTGAAATCATAATAATGTTATTATCCAGATTTTTATTACAAAGTTTTAAATAGTTTTTTTTTTTCTTTTCATATTAACAATGGACCACCAGAAAACATTTTATCAGCAAGTCTGTAAATTACGGGTTTTAGTATATGCCAAGAAGTAGTAATTACCAATAGCCCTTTTTGTAATTCTTTAAAAATAGCCATTAAAACAATAGGAATTTTTAAATTACTTAATTTTTATGCAATTAATTGTATATGGATGAGACTTAAATAAATATTAAATAAATAAAAAGAATGTTTAAAATAAACTATTGGTCAGACGTCTCCGAAGAAGTAAAAGTTTGAAAGAAAACAAGAGGCAGCCGGATATAAAGACCTTTATTTTGATATAAAAGACAATAAATTTTTAAAATTTGAGACTTTCCGGAAAAGGGATAAGTCCCACAAAAGGAATTATCACAGTTTAAATTATATGATTCTAGAGAAATTTTCATGACAGCTGGAAAAAAGTGCTAATTAGGAAAAAAACCATTATAACAATTCGGCGAAAAGAAAGATTACAGAGCTCAAATGCTTTAAAATGCTAATTTCACACAGAGACCACTAAAAGCAAACTTTACTTACATTGCCTACAAATTAAACCGGGTACCGCTCATACCAACAAAACCCAAATGCACAGAAGTGAACAGAAACATATAAAGAAAAGGCTAAATGTAGATTGCCTTGCGATGCGTCTGAGTGCAGCCGGATAAAAGAAAACAATTACTTTTGAATCTATTTTAAAACTCGAAAAAAAATTAACTCCGGAAAGTGAAAATGATTTTCTATTTTGCTCAAAACTGTCCGAATTACTAAGATAAAGGATAAATCTGAGTCAGTGCAGATGAAAAAAGGATATAAAGCAGTATGTTCTGTTGTTTTGTCCTAGGTCCTCCAACAAGCTCTGACAAGAAGCCGGTGCAGAGGAGTTTATTAAAAACATTGTTCAAAACGTTTCAAGTTACCATTTCAAAAAACTTTTGTAAAAGGGTTAAAGAAAATAATTTTAAGGTACAAGAAATCAGGAACTTTATTGTAATAAAAAATTTCTCGAAGATCATTTCATTTTGGGTTTTAAAAGCAAACGTAAAACTGGCCATCGACATTTCGGTTTTTAAAGGACCTACCTTCAATGTTTCAGCGTTATTTAATGTTTCCAGGCAAACTGTTAATAGTGAACAGTGTTTTAGATCTTCTTTTAGATCGAATGAACAAAAGCGGAAAATATATATATACAAAACAAATCTAAATTCTGCAGTTAAAGAAGAAGACAAAATTTCCAAAATCTAACATGGGCCCCATTTTTTAACTTTCATTTTCTTCAGGGTGCTGCATAGCTACATACAAAGTTAATACATTATTAGAAGAGACATGGAGAAGAGGAGGGAAAAAATTTTGCTACTTTTTGAAGTGTAGACACTTATTTCAAAGGGGTAAAATTCCCCTGTTTTCCCACCCACTTTTTTTTAAATTTTTCTACAACACGTCTGGCAATGCATAAGGTTTTGTTTTACTTTTTTTTCTTTTTAGTGTTGCACAGACATTCTTATTAACGCTTTTTTCGGATATAGCGTGAAATACTTGTTTTTCCGTAGGTGAGGGCGTTTTTGGAAAATTTGATTTTGCAGGGAAAATTTCCATATATATTTTAAATGTGTAATAAAAATGTCATTTTTTTTTTTTGGGGGGGGGGAACGTCGCACCGACACATGATAGGTCATAGGCGACTTTCCAGTTTTAATGGTGGAGGAAGACCCCAGGTGCCCTCTGTGCATTATTTATCACGACGGCACCTGGGTAGAACCACCGCCCTTCCGTAAGCCACTTCTACGTAAATTTAAAATTGAATGAATACCCTCCGGAGAAAAAGACTTGTTTTAAAGCATACAAATCAAATGGGTCCCACAACGGGGGCAAAACAAAAATTTAAAATTTTCTTTTGTTTAACCCACAGGCGTATTTTGTAATTTTTTTTTAAAACCTCTTTAAAACGGTTTAAGCGCTGATTTATAACAAAAATGTTAGGCTAATGTGTTCTTATAGTAATTTAATAGTTTCAAGCGATTAGATTGTATACATTATTGTCAATTTATCTCAGTTACATTGTTTTATATTTCTGTCAATAATTGCTTAAATGTCTACAGTTCAAGAATTTCGTGCATGCGTGTCGGTTTCAACTTTTCTAAAAAAACAATCTATTAAAAAAAAAACAAAAAAAATAACGGGTAAGGGGCCATTTTGGAAATTTCACATACAAGTTTTCCGAAAACAAAAAAAGGCTTTTGGGGTATTTTGCCCAAATTTAAAATTTTCCCCCAATATCCAATACGAAATAATACTTGAGATATTTCCCCTTTGTTTGCACAAACACGCTTTAGTTTTTAAAGGGTCGCTCATTCCCAAATTTCCCTTTTCGGGGGTTTTTATTTTGAAACTCGTAAAAAACGTTTAGCGTTGTTTTATAACAATAATCTCACGCAATTTTTCTTTCCTGAATAATCAAAAAGTTAAAAGCGATAGTATTGAATATAGGATTGTCAAATTATCTCTGTTTTATTGTTTTATGCTTGTGTTCATAATTACCAGATGTATACAGGTCAACAATGCATGAATAACAAATATGTCGGTTTCAACGGTACAATGCAAAGGAATCTATTTATGAAATTTTGCTATTATCAAATCGCATAACTTGAGTCGATGCTGACATATATATTCCACTATAACAGATATTTTGTTTTTTGACAATATTTTAAAACCCTTATCAAAAAATTTCCCTTTAATTCTGAAATTTAAGGGGAACGCATATTTCTTCTGTCATATTTTCAATTTATTTGAATGAATTTAAACTTTTGCAATTTTTTTTTATTATTGGAACAAATTACGATATCATCTCACGAATTGAAAAACAAAATCAAAAATAAATTTGCTGGACAAAAATGATATTATTTTACAAAAAATTTTTTCTGGTATTCTTTAAAGCGTCTTATTTCTTTAAAAATTGAGTTTGTTGTCACATAAAAGATCCCTATGTTGCACCTAAAAAACGGGTATTATCTGCTAAACGTAAAAGTCTGATCAGTACCTGAAAACAATTTTCACCACCGCACATTTTAATAATACAATCCCATAATTCGAACTTTAAAACGTACATTCTCGAGCCCAAATTCAACAACGGGGAACATGTCAAAAGAAATGAAAACATGTTTTCCCCCCTTTTGGGGTAAAAAACATCGGGGCGTATAAGGAATACAATTATTTTCTGCGCGTGTAAGTTACTTTTTTTCATGTTTTTGTGTGTCTTTTATATGCCACGATCTAGTCCAAATTTTTCGCCCTCCTCACCAAACATTATTTTCACATTGTTTTCAAGGAATCTGATACGTAACTTCATGTTTATTCTCAAATTTAATTTTGTCTTTGGATAGACTAACATTGATCTAAGCGTTTGGTATTGCTTTAAAGCGGTGGCTACGTTGTGCTTTCTGGGATGGGGCAACCATAGTGGATAAGAAAGCAGATCAGCGAACAAGACAAGTTAAGGAGGCGATTCAGATTCGGAGAGCGGGCATGGTAATGAACAGGGATGAGGGGCGCGTACGGGCGTCCCCCCTCCGACCCTTTTTTTCGCCCTTTTCCCAAACCCGGGAAACCCGGGAATCCCGGGAAAAGGGGCCGAAATACGTATTGTCGTAGTACGATACTTCTGGGGAAGACAAAAAACCTTTGTCAAAACTGTCAGGGTAAACGAAATTTTAGTATGTAAAAAGAACTTTTTTCCCAATAAACACATTAATGAAATTTCCTCTAATTTTAAATGATTCACAAGATTTACAACATTTAATTTCAACGCTTCCAAAAATTTTGTCCTTTTAATACTTTTCCTTTATTTGAAGGAACACTTCGTCACATGTCATATTTTGTTACAGTAAACGGAATGTGTTACTTGGCTTTAGAAAACAATCATCGCAAAAGAACTTTTTCCTTGATTAATCCTTAGTACCATATTTTGTCCGAAAATTTAATAAACTTTTAAAACAATGCTTTTTAACAAATTCCAAAATGACATTATATCATGCCATTCAAGCTCGATTAAAACAATGAAAAACAGATTACCTTAGCTAGATGACCGCTCATTTTTGGCTTTCATCAACTGGTTGACCCTCCTTTGGGTTTGCTTCTAATACCCAAAATCCAATTTAAACTTGATAACGGATGAAAAAACACACGTAAAGAAAAAAACACGCTGAAATTTTGATGAAAATTAATAAAATTCTTAATGTGTTCTTCAAAAAGGAAAATAACTTTATTCAAAAAAAGATTTTTACATACACAAATTTTTATAAAATGTTCTAAACAGAGATTTCTTCAGAATTTCACGATTTAAACCCCGGCAAAAATTTTTGTTTTTTTTTCTTATTTACTCTTGAAAATTCTTTTTTAAGTAACTGTCAACGTAGGGAAAAAAAGGGCGTTTTGAAAAGGGAACGTGTGGTTGTATCTATCTCCTCAAAAACAATAAACTGACAATGAAGGGCAGTATAAAAAACAATAGTTTCAGTTACGCTTGATTCCCAAATACATTTAAGTAAAACAAACCTGTTGGCGGACGCTTTATTTAAATGGGATTTCCCTCCTATTGAACCTTTTTCCTTTTTCTTTTTTACAAATTTGATACCCATTACTTATTAGATAAGTATATGAAATTTGATCATTTTAAGAATACCCGGTATATAAATTGCTAGTGACTGATGGAATGCCAAATTCCATAAGCTTTAATATATTTCCTTAACGCAGATTTATGTTTAAGCGGGAAAACCTGAGGTTTATTTCGCCCCCACGAAATTTAACAAAATGGAAAACTGAGGGGACGAAATGACCAGGGGGAAAACTGTTCACATAAAACCTTGGTCGCGGTTTGAGTCCCCTTTTCCAAACTAAAATGATCACGGGACCGTGATGGGTGTTTTTACCCCAGTACCTAAAGAATTTGGGGATCTTCCTAAAAACATAACTTTTGTTTCCCCAAAATTTTACTAAAATCTCCATTTATTACAAAAATTATACACCCGGAAACTACAAGCTACCTTTTTTAAGGGGTATACGAAACGCTCTGTCCAACATCTGAATAGTGCACGCGCGATAAAAGAACATCAGCAAAGGTTAGTGTCAAAATTTTTTTTTGCATTTTTAAAGCTGTATCGAATATAAAAAAACGGAATGGTAGGGAGGTAGATATGATTTTACTTTACAGAGAATTTTTAATTTGGGTTTTTTCTTTCTTAATTTGTGGTCGTGGTGAATGTTTCCAACAAACTGTTTTAGCAGAAAATTTTGGGCCCATTTCGTCATGAAAAAAACTTTCTTTAATTTACATTTTAACAAATTTTAAGAAGCAAACCGAGTGGGGCGGAATAGCTGTAAAATAAACAATGTATTGGAAAAAAATATGTACCGAAAAGGTTTTCGGGAGTACAATTATTCACCTTTTTGTGAGAGATAGTTTCTGTGAAGGAGATAGCATTTGCTAAGGAGACTCAAAAACGGGTCATTTACAAAAAAAATTAAAGAAATCCCTATCAAAGCAACGGGAACGCATTTTAACAAATTTTTATGAAATGTGATAAGAAATTTTGTCTGATAAAACTAAATAAATTTTGAACAGGGGGTTAACTTGAAAAAAAGAGGTAATCTGGTTAAATCAAAGGAAACTTGAATGTTGATATAGGCTGAAGTTTTTCAATTGATTTTAATGAATTTTGGTCAGAATGATTGCCTTTATGAAATCTAGGTCAACTTCTAATATGGGTTATCTTGGATCTAAAACTAGGCCACTAGGGAAAATTAAAGAAAAAAAATGTGTTCGAAATTGGAACTGTTTTTTAACCGATTTTCAGAATTTGATCAGAATTTTTGTCGGATGAAATCTAGGTAAAATTGAAATAGGTCTTCAGATTAAAAAAAACTAGGTCACCTGGTCACTTGAAAGAAAACCCTTGTGTCGCAATAGGGCTGCATGTTACACTGAATATTCAAAAAATTTAAGATTGAACCTCATAAAATCGGGTCAATTCGAATATTGGGTTTTGGGTCACAAACAGTCGCTAGGTCAATCTAAGAAAAACAGGACTGAATTTTTACAAGGGACGATATATGAAATTCAATCACAATTTGTCTGGATGAAACCTAGGTCAATTTCGTAATTGGTCTCTAGGTAAAAACGGGGTTTGTCAAAAATTAAATCTAAATAAAAATCTTTTTATAAAATTAGATAATTTTTTTACGGAATTTAGGTTTTTGAAGAATTTTTTCTTGGAATCAGGGGAGACTTAGGGGTAATAATAGGGTTCAAACCAGGTCACCCAGATAATAAAAAACTTTCTAAATGCAGTGGGGGCTATTTTTTAGGCAGGAGTTCATGAAATTTGAAAAAGTGTTCTTTTTTTGAAGTCTACGTAAAGTTAAAATCTGATTATTTTTTTTCAAAAACTGGGTCACCGGTCTAATCAAACAAAACCTTGGTTGAAATAGGGCTGCAGTTTTAGATCAGAAGTTTTTTTTTGATAAATCAACAAAGTTTAAAGGGGGTCACTTGGAAAACCTAGGTCACTAGAAAAATCGGGAAAAATAACTCGTGGATTCAATAGGGACAGCATTATCCAAGATGTCCCATATTTAAATTTTTATCTAGATTCACGACAAACATTCTAATCAAAATCATGAAATACATTCCAATTTGGGCAAACACAATTTTTTTTTTTTTTTTTTTAATGGTTTGTTTTTTTTACCAAGAAAAAACCCAATTAAAAGTTGCCAGATTCATAAAGGAAGGCACGCCCCAAAATTTGAAAACGAAAATAAATTAAAAACCTAAGCCACATCATAAAAAACAAAGCTTTTTTTTTTAAACCACGTGCCAGGTATTCAGTTAACCCTTTTCAAATTAATCCTAATTTTACCCAGACAAACATTCTCAAAAACTTCATATCATAAAGATAAGTGTAAATTTCATTCCGGCTAGATGGGAATTTCTTTAATTTTTACGAAGGCCCTTTTTTTTTGCCCCCAATAAACATTTCGTACCGACCAGATTTAAACAAGACAACCTTTTTGACAAAATTTTCATAAGATAAAATTGACAAAACAGCCTCTATTGCATACACAATCAAATTTAAACAGAAAACGACAGACACGACACGGACACGAGCGACACAATAACTCCTAAGAAATAGTGTTAAAAAAAAGTACAACAAATTAAACATTTTAAAATTTATAACCCAGAAAAACCCTTTATAAAAACAAGACACTGAAAATTCAAACATATGTATATCAAATAGAAATAACTTTAAAAACTTTAAAGAGGACAACCCAAAGTAAATATTAAAAAGTAAAATTTTGAACCGACTCTGTTCATGAACACAGAGTATCTCGTTAGCGACATGACTATCTCCTTTTACGCAGAGCTATCTCCCAATAAAAAGTGAAAAATGTTTCTACCGAACCATTTTCGGTACAATTTTAATTTTTTCCCAAAAGATTGTATTTTTACAGCTATCTCACCCACTCGGCTTGCTTTTTTTCTTAATAAAAGTTAAAAAAATTTAAAAATTTGACAAGAAAGTGCCTTTTTATGAGAAAAAAGGGCCCAAATTTACTGCTAAATCGGCTTGTTGGTAAAAATCACCCCGGCCACAAATTTAAAAATGAATAAGCAAACAAAAATTTTCTGAAAATAAAATCAATCTTCATCGCCTACCATTTCCCGATTTTTTATATTTGATACACGCTTGTAAAAAATGCAAAAAAAAATTTACACCACCTTTTGATGTTTTTTTTATCGCGACGTGCATACCCGGGAAATTGCGAAGAGCATTTTTCCTAACCTCTTTAAAAAGGTAGCTCTTATTTACCCGGCTGTTATAACAACATAGTAAACAGATTTTAATTCATCCTTGGTTTGCAAATTTAATATTTAAATGATATTTTAGATACACTACACCGTATTTTGAAACAAATGCAGGTAAGAATGAATGTTTTTTGGGCCTCACCCTTTAAACGCCAAAAAAACTGCTTTTTGTAATGTCTCAATCCATTTTGTAAAATAACATAACTATCGCAAGAAAAATACCCAAATTTCAGCTGCATCAAACATTTTCAAGGTTTTAGGGGACTTTAGTAAAAGCGATCCTGCGACAATTTTCCTCCAAAATTTAGCGCGAAATAAGTTTTAACCAATTGTTCTAAGCCTGAGATGTTTTTACCCCCAGTTTAAATTTTTACAAAATTTTTCAAGCAAATACCATTTAAAACTGTTTCAAGAGACCAAAAGTCCCTCTGAAAACTATAAATGGTAACTTTATAAAGTGAAAAAGTGCATTTTAAAAAAAAAATACACCCCGAACAGTGAAAATGTATTTTGGGAGTTTTGTAGATTTTTTAATGAAATCCATTTCTACCCCATCTGACCAAACTACCTATTTATACAAAACTGAACAAATCTCAATTTTTGCCCAATTTTGTTATAGGTTACAATACAAGATATTTCCCTATATATCTAATAAAACTGACATTTTGTAATGAGCTACCAAACTGCTAGACCCATTTTAGAGAAAAAAATCCTTACCCGTTTTTAAAAAATTATAAAAAAACTGATATAAAAGAGCAGAAAAGTAGGGGGGCATGTATCTTCTTTAAAAAGATTTCTTTTTTCACATTTGCCCTTTCTGTAAAATCACATCAAAATCAACTGCTGTGACCGGGAAATACACTCGTACTTAAATTGAGCCCACCTCAACAAATACAATCTCCCCCATTTTTTTCTAAAAAAAATGCAAAAAAAACACCACAAAGAAATTTAAAAAAAAAACTAGCTTTAATTTAAAAACCCCGTTTGCCATCCAATACAAAAAGGTGTTAAAACCTGCCGCCATTACGCGACTAGACCAAGGCTCCCACGCTGGTTCCTTTACTAATTTTGGGCCATTAGGGGTCAAAAGAAGTACACAGAAGATTTTTATTTATGGTGAATTAGGTCGAATGCCTCTGCAGAATATGAGACATAATATTATCAAATTTTGGGTTTAACTATTACATACGTATTGTAAAAAATATGTAAGAAAAGTGTACACTATGTTATATCAAGACAATTTAAATTTCCCTTAAAAAAAAACTGGTGTTCTTGATAAAGAATTTACTGTGTAGTTGGGGCTTTCACGAACAGGACTTTCAAACAGAGATGATACCCTAGTTTCTAAAGATTGTTAAACAAAGGATAAAAGAACAGTTTCTCAAAAATGTGAAGAAAGATTAAAAATTCCAGCAAAGCCCTATTCAAGACAAAATTGATTTTTTTCAGCAATATTAAGAAATATGAATATTAAAAAATTTTGTAAATTTGTTTAACACGTTTACGCTTTTTCATCTCACGCCTTTTTATCGGAACGTAGATGAATCAGCCTGTTAGACACCTAATATAAGGAATTGTAATGTTTTTTAACTTGTTAAGGTTAATATCATTTCGTAATACGGTAACATTTTATTGATTTAATGAAACATTTATACCCCCATAAATTTGGGGACACCCAGCAGTAAAATTATTGAACTTTTAAATTCAATAACCACGTAAAGAATTTTTCAATTTTAATCAAAAAAAAATTTATTTACAGAGAAATTTTTTGTATAGCAGATGATTTCCAAAAGAAGAGGTCACAAACATTTTGGTGTATTATTTTGTATAAAAAAATTGATTTTTAAAACAAAAAAAGAAATAGCCCCCTTTTCAGCGACGACTTGAGAAAAACAAGAAAAGTGGGTGGGATTACAAACTTGACGCTTTCCCTTACACCTACCTTGGGGAAAAAAAAGAAAAACGGGAATTGGGAAAAGCATAAAAGCAGGGAAAATGAAAAAAACGCGTCGCATTTTTGAAACCGGCGCCTGAACTTCACTTTAAAACCATATCCCTTTTTTTTGCTAAACTCATAAAATTGTAGGGGGACATTGAATTACAAAATTGAAAGACAAAAGGAAATGAAAAAACAAAAATATTATTTATAGAAAAAAAAAAAAATGAATTTTTAAAGTAAAAAAATGAAAAAAAAAATTACATTAAATCTACATTTTTGTTTACTTTGATTTATCAAAACTCTCTCAACATCACGCTTTCCCCCACACGGTGTAAAGTCACCGATCCTTTCAGGCCGCGCTTAAAGGTATAATGCGCCTACCTCCCCTATTTTTTCCGCTTATTTATGGGCGTCCCCCATTGACATCAATATTCCTAGTGGGAACCCGATCCCACGAAAAAATAAACCGTTTGCTGTAGTAAAATCATAGGGCCTTCACCTGTTACCTAAAAAAAAGTCGCCGAATGTTTAAGGGGTTCTTTATTTTTGGGTTAAAATGTAAGAAGTAGTAATATAAAAAGAAACTGGGCTAATCCCTTAAAAAGAATCCAAATAAAGGGATTCTGTTTTCCCCAGAACGTGTTGGGAAAACTTTAAGGGTTTCCCCCCTTTTGTTTTCTCGATGACAACCCAGGGGGCGGCCTCTATTTTTAGGTAACGCTGCTTCAAGAATTCAATTTTTTAAATGTAGTGAACCTCGCCCCCCAGGAGTCCAATTTCCCTTCTTATCCATATAAACCGCCATTTTGTTTTTTTTGATCAATTTTGAATCGTTGGGCGTGACTTTTTCGTGTTTTTTAAATATTCAGTAGCAGACGATTTTTAACCTACAATAGAGAGCCGCACTCCGAGGCAGTCATCGAGAAACAATAGGGGACCTAAACGTGTTCGACCGCTCTGGAGAACAGCCCCTTTAAAATTTTAAACAAAAGAACGATTCTATTTCAAATCTCGGCCAGTTTCACTTTTTAAAAGCTTCTACACTTAATTTAAAACCCCAAAACAGAGTTTACAAAATCATAAAAATGCAAAAAATATATTTTTTAAAATTTTTAAACGCGTTTAAGTTTGAACCAAACTATAAATGTTTATAGATTACTTAAGATTTCAGCTCAGTAGGGGAAAGCGTTTGGGCTACGAATCATGGAGTCGTGGTTTTGTTCCCCGGGGGGCGTATGTTTTTCCCCGGACTATTTGATAAACACATGTGTCTGCAATCATTTGTCCTCCACCTTTGATTCATGTGGGGGAAATTGGAGTTTACTGCGGATAAAAGGTTTTTACTGGTAAAAAATCCAGAAATGTATGTTAACGCCCCCCGTTACATGACTGAAATACTGCGAAAAAACGGCGTTAAAACCCCAAAAAAAACACAAGAAAAATTCCAGTTTTTTTAGAAAATCTTTTACATTGCTTAGCTACTGAAAAGGAAGGGGGGGTGGGTAGCAGGGAAAAAAAAATAGTCAAAATTTTTAATTTAAATTTAGAATCTAGTAACAGTGTTATTGACTTGTCCTGATTTAAAAAACTTTCGTTCAAAAATTTGTCAAAAACATCACCAAATCTGAAAATGTTGACAATTTTTTTTCATCTGCTAAAAAAAAATCCAATTGAAAATGTAAATATTTGAAGGAAATTTATTTGTTTAAAGGTTTTTAATCTGCTTAAAAATTATTTTTTAAAAATGTTTTTTTAAAATACTGTATACTTTCATTAGCCAAAGGCATTAATTTTCGAAAAGCAAATAAATTTTTTGTTCGCTGTTTTTAGTCAAAACAAAAAAAGGGGATATTTGTCAACTTTTTATAAGGACACTTTTCAGTGACGTTTTCTCTATTACAACGAATTTTTTAAAAGATTATAAAACCCGACGGTGCCATATAAATTCCTTTTCTCTTTTATCTGAACTTAAGGCCCAAATATAAAAAGGAACCACGGGGCAATCTGGGCTAGTCGCGTAATCAGACAGGAATTTTTTAAAACTAATTTTTTCACTTTTGGATGGCTAAGGGTCTAAGTTAAAGCTGGTTTCTGTTTAAATTTCATTGTTGGGGGTTTTTTTACATTTTTTTTGGGAGAAAAATTTTAATTTTGGGGAAAAAGAACCAACCCCCCTAATGTGAGTACTTTCCCGTCTAGAATGTATTTTTTATGTCAGTTTACAGAAGCAAATTGACCAGAAAATCTCTTTTAAAGATACATACCCACTTTTCCTTATTCATGCCATTTTATCAAACTCTTTCAAATGAAGAACGTATTTCAGTGGGAAATTTAAATATTTGCTTTACTTTTTTAGAACAGCTTTTGTTTTTAATTACTTTTGAAAACGAACAATAAGTTTCGTTTTTAAATTTTTGATAAAGTAAATTTTCTATGTTGCAAACAAAACTAAAACACGAGTAAAGCAGAAAAAAAACAATTATTTGCAGTACACAAACCTATTTATTAAAAAAATCTCATTATCATTTTAACACTGTCCAGACATCAACAAAAGAGTACATTTTTTTTTTATAATTTTAAGATCTGATATTTAAAAAAACCCCCCCCTAGAGAAAACAATCTAAGCTTTTAACCCTTACTCTGCGCTTAGGGGTTATGTGCAAAAAGAATTTGACAATATCTAATTTCACAAACTGCAGAATTATATTTTAATATGAACAGATATCCCTTTTGTTCAAATCTGAGACGACATTTAAAAGAAAACAAAATGTCAGTTGACCGCCATTATTTTTTGAAATCATCATTATTACCGATTATTTATTATTGCGCATATTATGCAATTTTTACAAAACCTGCTAAAAAAGTACAAGGGTCAGACGGGAGAAACGCAGGGACACACATTGCGGGGTGGCTTTGTTGCTGGGCCCGTGAGGCAGGCGCGGCAAAAGTAGACGACAATGAATGTCGAAGAACTTCTTTCGTAAATGCATTTTCACTCCCCATAAACAACTGTACTCCCCCCTTCCTTTCCCATCAAAAATATAACCCGACGCTAAAAGTTGGGAAAAAAATATTTATTTGTTCAGTTGAGTGTTTTAGGGAAATATACATACGTGGGTCATGTCTGGGCAAAGAAATTCGAAAGATAAAGAAAACTCGTGAGTTTATTCTTTAGAGCGTTCCAGTTTTGCAAAAAAAGAAACCGGTTTTCACCTGGTAATCGAAACAATCCGATTAACCGGGGGATCGTCCCATCCTAAAGACAACCCCTTTAGTTACACTAACCTCAATAAGGGTTCACTCAAAGCGATAAGGAAAAATTAATAGAAAAAATACCCATTGATAGTATCATGAAATTACAAAAAAGTAAAAATCAATATTTCTTTTTATTTCTTTTTTTCTAAATTATGTCGATCATTAAGCCATGTCTTAATTATTTTTCAAATCTGATTTTAAGGTTTTGATCACTAATAGAGAAACCTCCTTTTGAAATATTCAATTCCTACTACATGTATAAAACCCACTTTTTACTGCAGTTCTTAAGGGCTAGGTTCAAGCCCACGGGAAAAATTTTTTTTCTTATTTTTCCCTTTTTTTAAAAAAGTTTTTACTTCTTCAAGAATATTTTTGATTTCTTTCCAAAATGGAAAAAAAAATCTTATAAAACATTTTTTTGGGTTCAAAGTGAATTTAAAACTTAACAAAGGGGGGTTACACACTTTTAAAAAATTGGTTTTACACGAGGTGGAAGCCATTTTTTTTCACTCTTAATTATAATTGTAGAAGAAATTTTGGTAGGTTTTACGCTGCCCTAAGGTTATTTTTTTAAAAAGAGTAAGCAAAATTCAAAAAAGAAACCACAAAACGAAATTTTTTTTTTAAGTTGAGTATGAATTCGTCTCATTAAAAACCGTCACTTGAGGCACCATAGAAAAAAAAAAGATATTGACATTTTATTTTGTGTTTATAATTGCAAACCCAAAAGTTTTCCAGTTTCTTTTTTTAAAATTTAAAGGGAAAAAAGAGCTCGCAAACGTTTGGATAGTGGCTATACTTGAGCTTGGGAGATACCCCAAGTTAACAAAATTTTTAAAAAAAAAGGGACGGGGAAAAATTTTTTAAAAATTGCAAAATGGCAAAATACGGTTACCTTTCAAATAACCAACAAAAGGATTTTGTAAAACATTCTATAGTGGGCTAATACCCCAGCAGACTGAAATTTGCTTAAACTTTTTAGATATGCCTACACGTAAATTACGAAACTAAATTTTTTTTAGGTAACCCCAATTTCCAAATTTATTTCCTTTTTCAGTAACGTCAAAGCGATTAAGTTGAACAGCAGTAATTTCCCGAACGCAAAATTTATGAATAAATATCGTTTAAATATTTCAAACTACATTTTTCGACATTTCCCTTTTTTTTAATTAAACGGTTTATTTGACTTTATTTCGCGGGGAAAAAAAAAAAAAAAAGGTATCCCCACCACAAATTGTGTCGCTGAACAAGATTAGTAAATAAAATGCCCAAAGACTGCACAAGATTAACACTTTTCACTATAAAACTAATACGTTGAAAAATCAGAAAACTAAAATGTATAAAGAAAAAAAAAAAAGAAAATTTTTTAAACCCTATATTTTCTTTTTTTTAGCAACAATACACTACCAAACTTACTGACTTTTTTAGGCCGACACTTTTCTCGTGCGCCATCATTTTTTTTTCCTACATAAAAGCATCCCCAAACGCACGACATAAACAGTAAAAAAAGAAAAACACGGGGGCTGAACATCTCCTGTTTTGGAAAAAAATTTTTCTTAAGATTAAGTGTTAAATTCTACATGACACCTGGGGCCTTGGGAACTCGATTAAAACGTTAAAAACGTGCAAAAACATTGAGATAATTGGGACCACTGCTGCTCAAGTGTTCTATTTGTTGTCAATTATTATTTAACATACTAAATTTTACTGTTTTTTTGTATAGATTCCATTTTTGAAGAAAATTAAAAAAAAAACTGAAAAATAACAAATTTCAAAAACCATAAACTTTTTTAAACAAGCGCCTTACAAAATTATGTTATTATAAAGCCTATACCCCTAAATATAAATTTTTTAAATTGTTACACTAACTTATAACACTGTTCGGGGCACATGCCAATGGAGAGCTTTATTTTGGCGAAACGTAAACTGCTACTGAGCCAAAAATTGACCTTTAAAACGGTTTACAACGAAGTCCATGCACGTAAATTTAAACGAACTGGCTTTTTCTCACCGGAAAGTAGTTTTGTTCCGCTTCTAACAATTTCTCACAAAGGGGATTGACAAAAATATCCCCCCTCAACGCATTTTATAAGGGCATTTTTATAACAATACCCCAACCCACCATTTAGTATACTCAAAAAATGCCTGCTATCACGTGTTTACGAGTATCCATAATGGTGAATGACTCAATCAACTCAAGGAGTGATAATTAGAAAGCCCTGGGGAAAACTTAGTGGTTTTCCGGGGGATCTTCTGTAAAATGAAAATTTACAAAAACAAGTTCTTTTGAAGGTAAATAACATGAGACATAATTAAAGCGAAAGAACTGTAAAACTATTTGTGAAAGTTCTTTTTGGGAAAAAAATATTATCTTTTTAAAACTAAAAAGAGGACGAAAAGAAAATTTTGAACTTGACCTAAACCGAATAAAAAAATTTTGATCAAGTTTCATGAAGATCCTTGAAAAAATGGCCCTAGAGAGGTCACAAGGTTTTTCAATTTTTCGACCTAATGACCTAGTTTTTTAAGGCACTTGACCGGGTTCGAACTTGACCTAGATACCATCAAGGGAACATTCCACCAATTTTCATGAAGATCCATGAAAAATACGGCCTCTGAGAGGCACAATGTTTTTTCCATTAATGACCAAAGGACCTAGGTTTTTTTAAAGGGACGGCCCAGTTTCGAATCGCCTAGACATCATCAAGGGAACATTCGACCAAATTTTTAGAAGATTCATGAAAAGTATGGCCCTAGGAGGGGCACAAGGTTTTCTATTTTTTGACCTAATGACCTTTTTTTTTGACCACACTCATCCCTTTTAAACTTGACCAAATATCATCAAGTTGAACTTCACTAATTTTTTATAAGATCCACGAAAAATAAGGGCCCCAGAGAGGCACAAGGTTTTTTTATTTTAGACCCAATGACCTAGTTTTTGCCCATGTGACCCACTTTCAAAATTGACCTGATATCATCAAAATGAACTTCAACCCAAAATTTAAAAAGATCCGGGAAAAAAATGGCCCAAAGAGGTAACAAGGTTTTCTATTTTTTGACCCAAAGACCTATTTTTTGGGCTGCACATGACCCGTTTCGAATTTGACCTAGAATCACAAGTAAAAATTCAACCAATTTTTATAAGATCCATTTAAAAAATGGCCTCTAAAGGTCACAAAATTTTTCTATTTTTAGACCACTGACCTAGTTTTTTGAAAGCACGTAACCCCGTTTCAAATTAACATAAAAACATCAAGGTAGACTTCGACCAATTTTCAGAAGACCATTTAATATTATGGCCTCTAGAGGGTCACAAGGTTTTTTCTATTTTTAGACCACGACCCCCCGGGGGGGGGCACGTGACCCAGTTCGAACTTGACCTGAAGTTACCAAGATGAACATTCTGACCCTTTCAAAAGATCCCATAAAACTTTACCTCTAGAAAGTCACAAGGAAAAGTTTACGACGGGCGGACGCACGGACGACACGCCGCGGGGATCACAAAAGCTCACCTTGTCATTTTGTGACTGGTGAGCTAAAAATAACACCAATAAGAAATTAATAGACAATTAATTGATGCAAACGATTAAGAATAGACATAGGAAATTATAATAATTTAAAAATCCCTCTTCGAAAAAACCTTTACGGGGTTCATCCCGGGAAAAACACTTCGTAGGAACAAATTTAAAAATTTTTCAAGCTAGAAATTTTAAAAAATTAAAACCCCCCCAAATTTTAAACAAAAAAAACCTATATTTTTGAAAAACCATTTTAGGTGACATCGGGAAAATCATTTATAAAATATGTTTGTAATAATTTAAATTTTTTGCGGATGGCTTTTGGGGAAAAATCAAAGATCGCGCTACATTTTTTTAAAAGAAGAGGGCTACATAACAAAATGAACTTATGTGGCATATACAGGAACGGCAAAAAAGAGTAGTCAAGTTCAAAAATAAAAAAAATGAAATACAAAATATTTAACCCATACACGTAATCTAAGCCCTATCATTTTCATTAGATAAGATTTATTTTCAACTTTCAAAAGACTTTAACATTCGATTATTTAAGTTCTTTTGAAGCACTGCCAAATCATTTGCAAAGAGAACAAAGCAAGTTCCTCGGCTTTTACTACGTCCTTTTGATTAAGATTGAACAGACTGAGATTTTCTTCTATACGTACATGGACGCATGGACACTGTTTTATCATATATTTGAATATGCATTTCAAGTATTGAAATTTGCAAATGAGTTTCGGTTTGACACAGTTGATAGAAACAATTTTTACATTTACGCATAACGAAATAGTAGACTGTTAAACGTTCATCTCAAATTCGCATGATGGCCTTTTTTGTCCTTTTTTGATAGCTTTCTTGTTTCGTTCAATTCTTGCCTCGTTCTGCCGAGCACGACGTAACGTCATAATAAGAAATGTACCATTTATATCTATATAGCCAATATGTTTCATGTAACCCTCGCAGCAATTTATGTTGTAGCTTTTGTTTTACTTTTCAAATAGAATGTGGAGATATTTAAAACATACGTGACTGATCTGTTGTTTAATTAAAACAACACAACTATCATAAATAGAATGACTTTGGTTTGTCCGATAAATATCATCATGTCCAACAATATCCCAATCAACGTTATCTTTTACACGTACAAAACTTCCATCTGGTGGTCATTCAGTGAAATATAATTTGATCTTATTTTATAAAAGCAAATGCCTACCATACCGGTAAAATGTTAACATACTTAAGCCAGAAACCTAAGATCACAAGACACGCTAACACTGTTAGACTTACAAAGTCTGCTGAGATCAACTACTATGTAATAATATTAATTTCTTTCTTCATACTGTGAGATATTTTTCAGAAAACCATTTTCTCGCTAGGTTCATCTCAACGTTACAGACAGGGGAAAGAGATATTTAAATCTTTTCAGAAAGTGCTATTAGAGAGGATTGATTTTATGGCCAGGTGCTTTACATTTGATGACTCTAACGACTGATGCCAGTCTATGTCTCTATTTATACCATAAATTAAAATCATGATGTATGGCAATCACAGCTTTCCGTTCACTGCTTTGGAACCCCTTCCCGTCAAGATCAGGGAAGCTCACTCGCTAACTACTTTCAAAAATTTTTTGAACCCATTTTTTGTACAATATTTCGTTAAGTTAAACTCAGAAAACAGCATAAAACAGTATTTTATCCTAGGGTCACTCAAATACCTTTAAACATGTATGTATGTTTGTCTTGTTTTATCTATATGTTTTACATTAATGATTTTTGTTAATGTGGAATGCATTTTTTTTTTTGGTGTTGAATACCTATTTGTTTGTATTTATTCTATAATTTATTCTCTTTTGGACGTGTACATGTGCATGAAAAGAGTGCTTTATAATGGTGTATAATAATTATAAAATAATGATAATAAGGCATTTTCACAATATAATATATAAAATGTAAGCGTTTTTATAGTATTATAAGCTGTAAACTGTAGCACATGAAAGCATGTTTATGACATATTAAACATAATCAGTATATTTCGAAACTGGTCTCTTGAAAATGATAAAAATGGTGATGAAGTTTCCAATAAAGTTCGGATAAAATGTGCTTAATTCTTACTATTAAACCTTTTAATCTACGCATTTCCGACAGAAAGTAAGTTCCTACCTGTATCACTTTTGGACTAATCCACAATTACAGATTTACACATAGATGATAGTAGATATATAATTGTGCAGCAGTGGAATTATAATATGCAACGACCCTCGGTCAGTTTGCCCTTAAAATATATTCAATGAACTCTATGATGCTATAGAATCAAAGATAAATTATAAAAACAATATTGTTTTCATAAACACCATTATAAAGTTGATAAGTGTGTTCATTTATCGGAAAGTAAACACCAGACTCCTGAAACATGTAGGTACGAACGGAATTAGAAAAAAAGGCAAGTTTTTATTGTAATTAAAATTACTTTGATCACAGGTGTAGATAAATAAAAAAAACTACCCGAAGAGCATTGGTTATGTATAATTTTAAACTTTAAACGTTAAATGTGTTTATCATTGAAAACACTAGATATAGGATTTCTATTCAAATTAGTTGTAGAATAAAAGACGACAATAACGTTTTATGAAATTTTAACAATAAAACAGATTTAAAAACGGGTTTGTTTAGGGGAATTTATTTGGTTTACTATATTTCTTTCACGACAAGTGTCTATGGTGTGTCATCACCCCAAGTTTAGAATGCATACAAACAGGACAAAAGACTATACAAAAACATCCAGGCCAAGTATTTGATTGCAATGGAAAAGGCCTATGCATACAGAAATAAGGATCTTTTGAACGATGTGTCACATTCAATTAAATCTATTTCAATTTCAAATGGAACATTGAACACATGCACATTGAATGATAGTAGTGTCAATTTGACAGAATCTATTTATGTGAGCAAAGGACGATAATAAAGTGTTGAATTAAAAACTTGTTGAATTACCATCATGACAACATAAGTAATACAGTTATTCTGTTGCGCGTCTCTATGCAAAATGTTACTGAATGGACTTTATGAGCAAACTTACTCAGAGTTCAGGCGCCAAAACAAGTAACAAGAAGTAAAACACTGCAATGCATGGACCAATTAAACCAACGTGAACAAAATAGAAAACTTAGCTGAGAATATAAGAAATTATAAAATATAAAGGACGATCCTTTTATTTATGATATATAACTCACGACAAAATATTTTCTATATGAACATAAAGTGCCAGGTTGTATTAAAAGTGTCGTATTTGAGATTAAGTTTTAAAGGAACTTACCCACATATTAAAGCTAAAAGTAAAGGAAGTACTCCAAAAATGACTAGTGGTACAAATTAACTGACTTAAGATTTTTGCAAGATATTGTTATAAGTAATCAAAAATATTGTGCAGGGGGTAGTACACTGTTGCAACGCTTTTGAAATAAAGCAGAAAATTTACATTCTTGATTCATTTCTACCAATATTTGACTTGAATTTTTACTCACTCTCTCAGTTTTAGTGTCATATATACATTCTATGCAAAACTTTATTAAGATTAACATGCTGAAAATTTTTACCCAAACTATGGGCGAGTTTCTTGTTGTTGCTTTTGAAAGCTCTTTTTTTTCGAATGACGCCATTTTATGTTAATAACACTGATCACTTGGGGACACCTATAATATTAGTGCCCTGGAGCCGTATTCATAAAGCATCTGAAGTAGAAGTTTTGATTTAAGTTTAAGATTTTACTTAAGTTTGTGATAATTTCAACTTCAGTCTAAGTAAAAACTTAAGTCCTAGTCATAAAACAGCTAAAACTTAAGATATGACTTAAGTCAGAAAATAAAATAGCGTGGTGAGTACGATTTAAGTGTTGTTTTCAGATAAAAGCACTTTAAACATAATTGTGCATGTTGTATCTGTCTGAAATTAATGTGTTTTTTTAATGTTTTCGTCCACAATAAAAAACAAGAATTACTTATTAAGTTGTTTTATGAATAACAAATATACTTACTGAGTAAAATAAATGTCTATCCTAAGTAATACTTATTACTTTATCATACTACATTTTACTTCTCTTTGTATAGATTCGCATTGCTGAAGAATATTACAAGACAAACTGAAACATAAGCAATTGCAATTCATAACCCTCAGTTTATACTAATTTGTTTTAGCTCGATTGTGATGAAAGCTTCAAGCTCATTTGAACCACTTCCTGGAAAAACCAGTACTGGTGTCATATGAGAAGTCATGGTCGTGACCCTAGTGGGGCTCGAACCCACGACCCCTGGATTGAGCGGCCGACACCTTATCCACTAGACCACCGCTCCCCTTTTAAAACTTTAAGTATGCGCCTTACGAATAATTATGTAATATGTTTATACGAAAATGTAATTAATGTTTCTTTTCTCTACAAGTACATGGTAAACGTAAATTTTGTTTAGGAATAAACATATAATAACCATGTATTTATAATTCGGCTTTCAAAAATTCATATCACTGGAGTAATTCAAACTTCATTTTAGAATTTATTGTAGTAAATAATTATTCCACATATTATTGAAAGAAGCGTACAGTAAGCTGTAAAAATGTTGTAACACCAGTACATGTCAAGTAACTGCAAGGTTTGCAAACATAAAATAAACGTTGAAATGTCAAGCTACTACATACTTAGATCTCCAAATACTTAGAAGAGATGTCTTAAATACTTGGTGTATCTCAAATGATATGAATATTAATTTTACAAAAAGTAATGGTGTTCATTTTCGACCAGCTCATAAGCATAGAACATATTTTGTTTTTAGATGTGGTAATGATACAATTGCATTAACTGATAATTATACTTACCTTGGCATTGTATTAAATGATCATTTAGATATCAATGTTACTGTTAGAGCAGTTGCTCAAAGTGCAAGTTGCGCACTGGGCCTGGTCATTGCTAAATGTAAGCTTATTGGTGGAATACCATATGATGTATTCACTAAGTTGTATGATGCTATTGCGTGGCCCGTCATCAGCTATGGGACGGTCATATGGGGGCACAGGTCATTTTCATGCATAGATGCGGTCCATAATCGTGCTATGCGCTTTTTCCTAGGAGTTGGAAGATATACCCCTAATTTGGCTCTTGCCGGGGAGATGGCCTGGACTCCTACTATGGTACGTCAATGGAAAACTGTTTCTGGCTTTGTGTCTCGTATCTGTAACACTGCAATGACCAGGCTCAATAAACGAATAGCAGTCTGGGCTAGCCCTAAGTTGGTTACTTCTTGTAGAAATTGGTTTTTCCATGTCAAGAAAAAGTTTGAGGAATGTCAAATTGATTACAATATTTCTGAATATGTACCTAAGAAATTATGTCATTGACAATATCACTAAAAATGTTGAAGAAAATTACCTAAGAGCTTGGTTTACTGGTATAAATAGAATAGAAAGTGCTAGTGGTAGAGGCCGAAATAAGCTCAGAACTTATTGTACACTGAAACCTGAAAACAAAGTTGAAGAATATTGTCAACTTATTATGCCTATTTCACATAGATCTGCATTGTGTAAATTCAGATGTGGAGTAGCTCCCATCCGTCTTGAGACGGGCAGATATGAAGGGTTACAAGTTGAAAATAGAACCTGTCCGTTTCTTTGTAATACGGTTGAGGATGAAATACATGTCTTACTGAATTGTAACTTATATGAAGATTTAAGGAAACCCTTAATTTTGAAGGCAATTTCCAGTAACTCAAATTTTGAATCTTTATCTGATCCTGAAAAGCTTAAATTTGTGTTAACAAACCCAGCATTATTGAAATTAAGTGCAAAAACCTGCTGTGCAATACTTGATCGAAGATGTCAATTTCTTAATAAATGACATGCATATAGTAATTTTTAAATGTCAAACTATTTTAGGCCAGTGTAGATTTATCCATTGTTTAAAGGTATTGATGATATTTATCTATCACTCAAAATGCTCTCGTTAATCTAATATATGTTTGGTCTAACCAAACATGTTCCATTATTTTAGACCATTTTGTAATGTTGAGCTTATTGCCATAGTATTAATAATTCAGTGTTTTAAGTAAATAGATTTTAAGGCAGCTTTTAAACTAAGATTAACAAGGGTATTTTGAATTTTATCTGTTTGATATATATATATCAAGTAGTTTCATATTGCAGCTGAAACTCTATAACTCGAAGTCGGTTGGACCAATGTAAACACTTCGACTTTAAATAATCGTGGTTCGATTTAAACATTTCCAATTTAAACAAAGTCAGATTGGAATACATTTAGATTGAGACTGAAAGATATGTTCGACTTAAGCGGGAGTTCAACTTAAGCGAGTTCGGGTTATCGAGTTTGAACTGTATTTGTGTGCTATTTATTGAACTATGTAAAATGTTTTGATAATTGTATGTTACAAATCTTTAATAGATTGGCTATGCATGTATGTTCCATGTATATTGATTGTTTTATGTATGCAAACATGTATAGAACGGACAATAAACTTTGAAAACTTACTTAGGAACAATATACAGACTAATGAGAGTCCGATATTTGCATTACGATGTCATTGAAACACCCGTTTCGTTGAATAGAATAATAGCTTGATAACCATATATGGAGATATTGTGTTTGAACCGTGGGTCAAAAAATAAACCGTCTATTTTGAAAGATGATTTTGTCGTTAAAATTCTGTTTGATTAACAATGGATGAACAATCAAATTTCTAGTCTACGTCATGAGTAAAGTCACATTTTGTGCTAAATATCAATGATCATACCATTAAACTATACTTTAGGCCAAAATATATCCGTGTTCCACACATAAAAACATATAAATCCGATATTATCTGAGAGCACAAACAACCACAACTTGTCACTCTGACCTTTGACCTCGTACAAATTAATATGCCGTCAACTTTGCATGCAATATCCAACTGTTTAAACACTGAGATCTTCATTTATATAGAAACCGATATAAAAGTTATATCTAGCATTGACAAATACTTGGAGAAGTTAACACCTTTGTTCAAAATATTTGTAAAATATACTCAACCAATGTTCTAACCTTTTATTTCATCTCTACCAAATTTTGACACAATCGAATGAAACTGGAGACATTGTTAATGATTATCTAAGTCTCGACCTGGCCCTCATGAATATTCCGAATACTTCCGTTAGTTAGATTTCGATGTCCGAACCTAAAGAGCAATAAAACTAAAAATATGCATTTTGTCCGATGTGCAGATATCTATGCTAAGGTTGAACTTTTATTGAGTTGTTCTCTACATGACAGATATGTTTAGGACGAATTCCAATAACCAATAGAATTTTCCACATATTTATTATGAATAGAATAGAATCTATAAGAATATCCTTTGGAAACATAGTATGCAACAAAGCAAAAACAATTGAAAGTGCGACATCTTTCACGTCCCATAACACTTGCTTATGCAGAATTCTATTATATAGATATTGAATGAACTTCATGTTCATACAGACCAAGAAAATATAATTGTGTTGCGATAAACTTACTGAGCTAATTGAACGGGGCGGACTGGCTGTTTTAACGATTGAGGTTACAGCTTAATAACTTTTCATCATTTTTATATAGAAGAATTGTATGCAAAAGACCATTTGAAAAGGCAATATGTACTAATACTTTCAAGGTGTCCGTTCTTAATTACCTTCGGTGAAGTGAACTTACGCATATTCTTATTGTTTGTTTGTTGGGTTTAACGTCGCACCAACACCATTTTAGTTCATATGGCGACTTTCCAGCTTTGATGGTTGATGAAGACCCCAGGTGCCCCTCCGTGCATTATTTCATCACGGGCGGGCACCTGGGTAGAACCACCGACCTTCCGTAAGCCAGCTGGATAGCTTCCTCACATGAAGAATTCAACGCCCCGAGTGAGGCTCAAACCATTTTCTTAGGACAAATGTGCAGTTTTGGAGCTTGTGATTGTTGATATATCGTAATGGCATTTAAACCAGTTGTCTTTAAGGTTTCCTGAAATATGATACATGTAATTTAGGTACCCGTGATGCCGTTGAAAAAATAATAATGTTAATCACCAATTTATAAAACCATAATTATCTCTCTGTGAATTGGTTTTCAGCTTATATATCGTATGACATTGTACCAGTGTTATTACCTTTTCAAATTGTTGTAATTATCTGATTTCTGTTAGATTATTTTTTCTACAACCTTGTTATAACAATGAGATATATCTATGATATCTGAAAAATGTAGAATAATTATTATGCGAGACAAATTACGTCTGTAGGTTTTACTACTCGGCTAATGTCCTATTCAAAGTTTTAAAGTGGCAACTTTACCGATTTTCTCAACTACATTTTATCACTTTATGACATTGTATTATAAATGTAATGTTTGTACAGGTAGCATATACAACATATAATTTTAATATTTCACACGTTCAGGAATAATACAAAAATAGCAATCAGAAAGCAGGATAATGAAATAAGTTGCAAAAATGTACCTTTTATAATACTATAAGACAACTGGTGAATTTTAAAGCTCGTTAAATCAGTTAATTATATAAATCAGTTTGCTTTCCAAAATTACCTTTAAAGAACTTGTACTTAGACACTCCGGCTATAACAAACACATTTTGCCCCGAGGAGTTCGCTATAAGTGGAGTTTAATGTGTACGGTAATGTATATTTCAGTAGCAAACTTAGAAAATATATACACTTACAGTTTCTTCAATCATATATACAAGAACAGAGATAAAATAACATATTGTGTCAAACCCTGGTTTACTGAAACTATAAAATAATATGTTTTACACGGGTGTTTCATGCAATATAAATGTCATACCCTTATTTCCGGCAAACATATTTACATCAAGTTGGGCATTTTGTTATACATGTATTACGTAGTACCCGACACATTTTAGTAAGTGATGGTGTTCCTTTCTTTATATTTTGTTTTTAATCATACATATATACAATGAACGTTTATCTGGACTATCTGGTAATTTATCACTGCATGGTGTTTATAGATGAAAACAAAATTCCTCACATGTTTATAAACGTCAAGCAGATCTATTCCTCAAACAGTACGTATTACGTATATATTAGATTTAAATGTTTGAAATTCGGGCCTACATAACTTACTTGACAAGATTTATTCAAATGCTGCATGGTTGAATAACTTTATTTTACCTTTACAGGGGTGGACGTATTTCGTTATTAGCTGTTTTTAGGCGCGAAAGTGTCAGCTGTAGTTAAAAATGGCGATATTTGTTAAAGGACAAAGAACGTCTGACAATAAGTCAATTTCATATGAAAGTCATCATCAAAGCGCAAAAGTGTCAGCTGTAGTTAAAAATGGCGTTATTTGTTAAAGGACAAGGAACGTCTGACAATAAGTTAATACAGTCACAATCAAGCCTTTCATAACGCTGAAAGAATTTTTAAAATCGGACCACTATTAAAAAAGATATGGCAGTTTGAATTTTAAGAAAATTGCTGATCATAGTGGCAGCCATTTTGTGTGTTTATGACGTCATTTACGCACTGCTGAATTCTTTTTTTTTTTTTTAGAAAATAACCTTTTAAATAGACTAATTTTATATGTTTCTTGAATGTAATAATGTAAAACATGCTAATTTCGTTCATTATAGCTGGAAAAATAGAGAAATTATTTTACAGAAATAAAAATAAATACAGTTCAAATATGTGTCTAGAAATTTAATAAATCTGCCATTTTTTTGTTGCCATGGAAACAAAAGGGCTGCCATTTTGATCGAACATTTGAATGCTTATAACTTTCTTATTTTTAAGTCGATTTTGAAAATTCTTTCACATCTTTAAATGATTAAAGATATCCCAGCAGATGGAATTAACATCAAAACAACGTTGTCTTTTCCTTTAACTTATTGACAGAGGACTCATTTTCAGTGGTAAGTGACTGTATTATCATCCAATTTTCAAACGGTGATATTATTTTTTCTCCGTTTTTAGTCTGACACGTTGAAATATCTGTATTATGAGTATAGTAGAAAACTGCAGAATAAATTTACACAATAAAGATAAGGTTTCTATATCCTTTTTTTTCAAACCCATGTCAATCACTAATTTAAATACTTGTCAATCTGATTTAAATCATCTCCTAAGTGCCACGTTTACCTTATTACGATGACACATATCAGTCATCTTTACTATGGTTAGATATCCGCTTAACATGCATGTACTGAAACTAAATTATTTTGAGTATTCCATCCTTTTTTCTCATTAGTATTCTACCACGTCATTAAAGTTTAAAAACGTTTAGTCAGTAAGTGTATAGCAGATCATTTCAGTTGTAACTTGATATGCACGCAAAGTGTATGAATAAAATATGTGTAAACGGTTTCAGTACTACATTTATTGTTAATTGTTCTATATTTTTTACAGTGATTTAGTCATACGGTAATTTGACTTCATCAGCCGGCAAGGGGGATTAATTCAAAACTGGGGCAGATATCTCATTTGCCCTTTGGGGCGACAAGAATCCACAACTGTTAATTAAAATGGTTCAAAATAAAGGGCATGAAGTTTATGCCGATGCATAATCTTGTTTTACACAAACATTTGAACATGTAAATGTATTTATGTAATTCATTGTAGAACTGCACTGTATAATTATTTTGTCGTAGGCATTGTTTAGATAATTGTAAGGAACATGTGTTTGTGAACATATTGAATTTTGTTTGTTACGGTGCTACGTGTAGGAGACACAAATTATTTTTAAAAAAATAGATTATATCGAGCAGAACGCTTCAGATCTTTTCTCGTGCACTGACATGCTATCTCGTGCGCATGACTTGTAATCACGTGCAAATGACATGCTATCTCGTGCACTCGATATCTTATCTCGCATACAAGACATCTTATTCCGTGCACTCGACATCTTATCTCGCACACACGACATCTTATTCCGTGCACTCGATATATTATTCTGTGCAAAAGACATCTTATTCCGTGCACTCGATATATTCTGTGCAAAAGACATCTTATTCCGTGCACTCGATATCTTATTTCACTTATTTCACACGCGACATCTTATCGATGTACAGTACTTAACATCTTATTCCAAGCGCACGGCACATATAGTATAAAAAAATGAATAGATCACTGATTGAACACTTTCTGGTCTTGTTTGAAAAAAAATAGATTAACTGTTACCTTCAAGAACGATGATTGCCATGAATATAGCATTCTTGTTATAAATATTATTATAAGGGAAAACATCGAAAAGGTATTTAGGTATTTAGGATTAATGAGCACATTTAAAAAGTGTAACTTATTAAGAAACAGAATAAAAGTCAAGCCTTTGTTCAATTACTTTTTGAAAACGAAGCAATAATTTTGCGGGTTTTTCCTGTATCCTATGTTGGTCAAACAAAACTAAATCACCGAGTACAGCAGCAAAAGAAATCAATTATTCTGCAGTACTACTGTCTATTTATTCATATAAAATCACATTTAAAACTTTTCATTATCATTTAAACACCGTCCATGACATCAATAAAATTAAAACATTTTTTTCTGTTATTTTAAGATCTGGTATTACACCCCACCCTAGAGAAAAGCATTCTAAGCTCTTATACCCTTACTCTTGCGCATTAATGGTCCATTACTAAGGGAAAGTGAGTTGGCAATTTTTTTCAAAGCCAGTGCATAGACTTCTGAAAGACACTAAATAATGAAGATTGGCAGGTCAAAATTTACAGAAGGTCTTTGGAACTCAAAGAAATGTATGTGTATTATGTTGAAATTTCAATGAATCGACAGAATGACCCCCTAGGTCTTTTTAACTTTCTTCATACTTCATAGAAAAATAATTGTACATAAACTGCGATTTATTTCGAATTTCTACATACCAACTTTCATTTTCCAATAAAATGAAATAGTTTCTGTGCTTTTTAAAAGAAATTAAAATGTTCACTTTCCTTAGTATTGGACCTTTAAGGTTATATGCAAAATGTGATTAAATAATATCTAATTTCACAAACTGCAGAGATTATATTTCAATGTGAATGGATAGTCTTGTGTGTCGAGATTTGAGACGACATTAATAGAATGTTAGCAATACTGTCAGTTGACCAGCTCATTATTTCAGAAATCAGTCCGTTATTATCCGATGTAGTTATTTATTGCGCATGTAATGCATGATTACCATATGAAAAATCATATCGATATACGATCATATACTTTTCATGTGTAATCTTTCATATGATTTTCGTATGGAAATTTTCATAATGCTACTCATATGAAACAATTGACAAATAAAGTCATGTAAAAAAAATTGTTCATATGAGAATCATATACAGTCGAATACCGTTACCTCGATATTCAAGGGACTGTAAAAATTGCATCGACGTATCCGAAGTTCGACGTAACGATATCGACTGTCTGGGACTACTTTGTACTTGTGTCGGACGTCTATATTGTAATTATATCCAATGCGTATTCCAGGGGGTTTGAAAGGGGAAAGAAATAATATAAAACGTAAATACGATTTTAATTTTATTGACAAATAAAACAGCTTAATTAAATAGTAAATACATTTACATACATACAACTTTTTTAATTTTTCAAAATATACGTCAAAACATTATCATTTTTATTCCTTCCCTAAAGAAGTCTGACTGCAGCGGTAATGTTCCTAGCTGAGTAGTCATTTTGACTGTGCTTCGATAACGAAAATTTGCCAGTTAAATACGCATATTGTTACTCAATCCTAAATGGCAGATTTTTACTCCGTCAAACAGAAAAATATTTCATCCAAATTAGTTGTTATATCGGAAAACAGCTTGCTCACTTGCACGCTGTTTTATAAGACTAATTATTGGGAATTAAATGCAAACTTCCTGACATTTAAATTGGATTAAAGACTAAATAACAAACAAAACAAACACACAAACTAGCTTGATTATTATTAATACATCGCCGAACAACAGTAGGTTGATTTTCACACCTTACAAATAACATGGATATTTTTTGACAAGCTGTGATATCGACGAAACCAGGTGTAAAAACAATACAAGTAAGTTGACGGGACTGAAAAATCTCATCGAGCTAAACAAAATATCGAGCAAATCATATCGAGGTAATGATAAATAATTACATTAAAATATATAGGGAAAAATCGGGACCGACTAAAACACATCGTGCTAACCGGAATATCGAGCTAACCGATATCGAGGTAACGATATTCAACTGTATTTATAGCGAAAATGGCCATCGCTATACAGGAGTTGACACTCCTGTTATAGGCAGAAAAGGTTCCTAACCCTAACAGGCAGATATAACTAAAATACAGGTCACTTACTACCCAGATGGCCCTGGATTTCGGTGGATAAGCAGAATATACAACTTGATACAATGGAGTCTGGTCGTGAAGCGATGCTGATCGTCGGTGATTCGTCCTCCTGGCCATGTGATAGGAATCCTCCTCTCCGATTGGCTGGTTCTCCTGTGACCTCTTACAGTGACCTAACTAACCTTAACTACGTTCCCACTACACTCCTCCTATAAAGTGGGTCACCAGGGTCCGTGTGAATCACACAGTAAAGAGAAGGCCTGGGAGGCCACAGATGGATTCCTCGCAGAGACAGACATGACAGGGATACCCTGCTTAATGATAATAATGGAGGTTTCACCAATAACGATTTTACATCTGATGCAAAACAGACCAGACAACAAGGACTTCTGAAATCATGAACGAGAATCCCCCATTGGAGATTTATTACCATTTAGAAGCGGTTATTCTGAACATCTCTTTTAATAACAGGAATTACGGTCATGGGATCCCCATACTGACCTAAGTTCATAATTTTCTGGGTAACCCAGATAAACATATCAAATTATTAAGTCCTGGGATACCCAGGGAAAGAACCATTATACTGATATTAATGCATACCAGGAATTACACATACTTACATCAGTTTATAACTTTAAGGTTACCCGGAGAGGCATGATAAATCATTAAGGTGCTGGGGTGCCCAGCGAAACAACTGTCATATCAAGGTGTACCATGGGATGCCCATACTGCAGTACACCAGGACATAACACAAAATGTAACTAGCAAAACATTCAGATCTGAGAACCCAAAGTCATTGAAATACCTCACTAAAGGCCATGGGACACCCATATTAATCTTAAGAAGGAAAGCTGTCTAAACTTTGGACCATTCTGCATTAAGGTTTAAAGAGACCCAATAGAGATTATAGTCTATGGAAATAGTTTAGCACTTGACAGTATCAGGACAAGTTATTCCAATGATAAACCTGGGATGCCCAGGAGGCTTGGGGTGCACTGAGCAGATGGACAGTCTCTACATCTAGAACAAGGATAAACCCTGGATACCAGGAGGCTTGGGCGACCCCAAGATGGACACAGATTCTGCGTCTATTGAAGGACGAGGCATTGCCTCTACTGACCCGTATAGGAAAACGGATCTGAGGTAGACGATCCGTGACCCGGAGTCCCTTTCCCCAGGTCCGTAGCCCAAAGATCTCTATTGCTAAGACAAGACCGGTCCCGTGACAGATCCCGAAACCCCCATCCCCATCTGGAAGAGGTTTGTGCTACAGCCCAAAGGATGCTGTGATTAAATAAAGGCTGCACAGACTTTGGTCTCACACAAGGAATGTTAGCAGGTGATACCAAAATACAATCAGTCCCACAAATGAGACTCTGGCACACCATGCCCCTAGTGTCCTGTCCATCTGAACAGGAGACATGAACACATCCCAGGGACCCTACACCAAAAACCTGTCTTTCAGTATTTCCACAATGATGTAAAACTGTTGCGGCAGAGGCATTGAGGCCCTTACTGAACCTGTCAGAATTCAACATTATTCCCCCGGATTGTGAACGGAAAGTGTAGTACAAACCTTCTATCTCTGAATGAAGGGGTGAGTAAAACGGAGGTGTAGGACACAGATTCCCAGACAAGGACACAATAATTTGTGACAAAGAGCAAGAATCGCTAAACCCATACTTGTTCCATAGTTGCTGCCCTGGAGAATGACTTAATGTACAGGCACTCTGGTTGATTACAGGAAAAGGAAACCCCGAGGGGTGGTACAGAGTGCAATGACAAGGTTGCTGGTGACGGCAACCTCCAAGCAAGGGAACCCTCATGGGCAAAGTCAGATAGGAATAAACTAACTGTTGGTTCTCAAACGTGATAAGGCGGCAATTTCCCAGAATGATTGACGGGCAATACCCTACCGTGCTCTTGATATTGAACATAGCTGCTAGTATCAGGTCCGCAAACCTTTGGAATACAATGGCCTCTGAGCTTTCCACCGGTGCCTTGATCTTCAGTAACAAGATTCCCTACTATTCCCGATTCATTTATGACATTAAGGTCCCCATATGCCACTTGAGGTCCAGATGACTTTGTATTGAACTGGGCTTTAGTTTGGCATAAACTTGGCGAGGAGTTGAATGGAAGATATTGGTCATGGCCTTCACCCCTAGAGTCTGAAGTCCCAGATTTGCCGTCAAAAGAGTTACTCTTGTAAAATCGAGTATCCGAGTTGGGCAAATCTGATGTACCATTTTGCCCATTTCCTTTAGCTACCAGAGATACAGCAATTTCACTTATAGGATATCTTATTGTAAGGCAGTTCCTATAATTATCTTCTTGAATTACCATTAAAATATACAGGCCAGTATTAAAAAAGAGTCACAGTATTGTACTCAAGAACATTATTGGATAACTGCTCCCTAAAAGCCGTATCTTTGTTATTGTCACAATCTGCAGGGCACTCAGACACTGGAGCTAATTGAGTACCCATAGTGTTTAATTTGCACAGGGTGGTTGCAACTGGGGTATTTACAATGTTCATGTTTTGGTGAAAAGCTAACTGGACGTTAGGATCAGGAGAGAATACGGGTTCCGTATTGTTTGAATTGAACAAGGTCCTTGGGGGATACGAAGTTACTGTATCAGTATTAATGTGTAAATCACATGGGGTGCTAGAGCTAGGGGTGAGCGTAGCATCCGTGCTGTCTATAGCACACATGTAACTAGGAGAAGTGTTACATACATTATCTGCTTTATTGTACAGAGCACGTGGAGCGCTAGAAACAGGAGTGACTAGGGTAACCATACTTTCTGGGGCATCCAAAGATATGGTAAGTACGGTATCTGCTTTATGGTATAGGGCGCTAGCGTTTGTGGCTGATACGGTACCGGTGTCATTAATAGTGCACTTGGCGTTGGAAAGAAAGGTAGGTACAGTATCCGTAACACCGTCCAATTCATATGGGGTGCTAGACTGGTGGTTTACTACGGTGTCCGCATTGTCTATATTGCACGTGGCATTGGACAGAATGGTAGTTACAGTATTTGTATTACTGTCCATATTGCATTGGATGCTGGCATTAGGGGTTAATACGGTAGCCGTATTTTTTTATATTACAGGGGGCGCTCAGAGAAAGGTTAAGTACGGTATCTGCACCACACACATAGTGCTAAGATTATGAGTGGGTACAGTCTCTGATTGTAAATGGTCTCTTTCACTAATTAACTTGTTGGGAATCAGTAATTTAGTGGTGTCAGCAATATTGCACCCACCATTATCTGATGCAGAGTTATCAAACTGGTTACTGGTCAGTGTACTGCTCCTCTGCAGTGACACATCACTGACTCCCTCAAGACTGGAATCTGGACTCAATAAAGAACTAACAACCTCAGAGCTTTTTACCTGCTCTCCCCAAAGTTTCAGACGTTCTCCCAGCACAAGAGCACTACTATCATTTTCCGCCACACTCTCCCCACTTCTAAAAAAGCTCGATAATTTGTATTCAGTAGCTTGGGACAAATCCTGCTCTGCAAAGTCCAGAAAGTGAAAGAATTGTTCAAGGTCTTCATCTGATTTTATTGGAACCCGGGGGACACATGGCACACTACCCTGATCCTTAACTAGAGACCCACAGGACAAATCCCCCCATTCCGTAGAAGTACTTACCTCACACATTTCAGGGGAAATATTGGATTTGGAGAAATGTGAGGAGGCTTCCTCCCGTAGCACACTCTCCCTTAGGAGAGTGATTTCTGACTTGAGGGCTCCTATGATTGGTTCAATGTCCTCATCTGATTTTATTGGCACCCAGGGGACACATGGCGCACTTCCCTGATCCTTAACTAGTGTATCACTGGACAAATCCCCCCATATTTCAGGGGAAATCTCGGATTTAGAGAAGTGTGACGAGGCTTCCTCTCTTAGCACACTCTCCCTTAGGAGATTAATTTCTGATTTAAGGGCCCCTATGATTTCATCATCTGCCTTAAATTTCTTTAAACTAGTCTCAACAATTTCGTCGGGGTAGTTCTTCCACCATGATAATTTGTCTTTCAGGGACTTATTTTTATTTCCTAGAATTCGTGTACAAGTCATCAGATACTCCACGCAAACACGATATATGTCACATTTCTCTGTCAAGGTATCTACTTTATTTTGGAGGCGATCCCTCTGGTAATTTAGTTTTTTTTTTATTTTCAACCTCCAGAACTTGTATTCCCTGTGATAAACTTTCATTACGTATTGGCGAATTGTAGGAACAGTTAGCCCCATGGGGAGTTACAGGAGAAGGCACGGGATACCCGACATGTGTTTCCGAGAGATAAGGGAGGTTATTAGCATGAACTTGGTTCGAGACCTTTACCGGAGATGCAGCCTGCACTGGTGTCACAGGCGGCATATCATAGGTCGTCTTGCATGGTGTGTGAGGGACTACTGTTTTAGGTGAAGACCACCCATGCCCCTCTCCTGCCGTCACGCCTAGCGTGTGAGGGGATACCACCTCTGGGGGAAAATATTCTAATTGTCTATTGGCTGTAATGCCTGGTGTGAACGGGGATAACGCCCCTGAGGACCAATATCCAAACCCCCAATTAGCCCTCATGTCCGGTGTGTGAGGGGCGGTGAAGGCCACCCATACCCCCACATAGGCGGGTAAAATCCCAATTGAGGCCCAGCCCCACCCGAGTTACCTGGGGATTTTGTATTGCTGCAAGGGGTACTTACTTTCTCAGCCATAACCTTAGATATAAAGTATAAAGCTGATATATCTGTTGTAAATTAAAATACTTTATAATCTGCTATTTGTTTTCTTCAATTGTAAAAACCTCAATAACAGACAATATCCCTACACCCTCTCTAATTTTTATTCTTTTTTTTTTGCCTTTGATGTAAAAGCAATAAGATAATACATGTACAGGGAAGGATTCCACAAATTTACCAAAAGAAACAGTACACTTACTGTCTTTCTATCCTTGAATTGAAAAGAATGGAATGAAATAACTTTATAATTTTGAAAAATTCCAATTCACCGGTTGTTGTTGTTACCGGAACTTCCGGCGTAAAATGAAAGTACTTTCGGTTTGGCACGTTTTCCGTGCGCGAGGCCTAAACTTTTGAAAAATATGACAAAACAATTTCTTTTGTCGAGTAAAATTTAATCCACTGAAAGAATATTCAAACCAACTCGATATAACCCAAACGAATAGCCATTTGAGCCTTACGGCGAATTTCCCAGTTTTTTGACAGTCCGCAGGCTGTTTAAACCAGGCATGGTCAGCTTTTCACGAGAATTTGCAAGGATTCTCTCCCTTAATTATTGACTGTGTTAAAGCAATTCCCTTCAAATTGGATTGCCTCCCTTACATTAGCTAAAGTCGTGTCATTCATGACCCAAGTCAATAATTCTTTGTCATGGATTTTGCATCGATCTAAAATTTTGCTTTAGGTAATAGGCCTACACGGAAATTAAGCTCGCATGTTACTCCATAGAAAGCAACAAAACATGTAGCCAGTTTTTTATATAAACCATGTTGTTTAATAGATTCATATGGAAATATTATTCTTGTAACGATATAAAACATTTCTGCAAAAAACAACAACATGATATTGCGAAATTCGTGTTGTCATGTAACAGAAAATGAAAACATATAAATAAATTTCTTTTCTTTTCTTCTGAAACTTTGAATCTCGCTAGAAAATAACGGCTAAACATTGAAATCCGAGAATTATTTTATAAACGAACTTTCCCACAAAAACATGTATAAGTTTTCCTCGAGAAAAACGAAACTTGTGTAAAGATTAATGTATTCCCATTTTGTTTGACTGTTCTTGTCTATATAACAGTACTTGTGTTTAACTGTCATGCCTAGAGGTTTGCTCTTTAGAACATGATAAAATAAAGTAATAAACTAAGCAATACTGTATTTGACAGGCAAAATGGCAAAAAAAAATACACGAGCAATTTAACAAACTTAAAAAACATACATGTTAGTAAAACACGCACACACATTAGCTGGCCTTGATCCTTACTGTGAGCTGCAAGGTTTTCCATAGAAATCGAGGAAAGAAAGAATCTATTTAATTATGAATCAAGTTTCTGATTTTTCTTATCATACTATACTCAGCATTGGTTTATGTGTATTATTGATATCCGCACTCAATTTTATTAGCTCTGATTCACTCTGTCTACTTATTTATAGTGTCTAAGTTACTTTAGTCTTGTATAATCAATGATATATATAAATCAAATATGACATTCAGATATGTGTTTGTAGTTATTATAGAAGAAGAAGAAGAAGAAGAATGTTTTATTTGTCTTAAACTGTACACAGTTTCTCGCCGTACATGAAATATTCAAACAAGTAATAATAAATTAAACATAAAAAGCATATCTACATAATAATAATGTCGGACATATAAATGTTATGTTATATGAGGGTGGTCTTGTATAAATACATACTGTTATCTATTCTTCGTGCAGAAAAATATTCGCAAGTTAAATATAGATTCTACTGATCTGTATAATGTCTATTATCACAATAAATATGCCTAGAAAGTTGGCCAGTCATCCACTAAATACCAGTGTACAATATTACGTTTCACAAATATGAAACTTATCCATTGTGACAACTGTGGCTAGATTCAAATTTCGTAGTAAGTTTTCATTTTAGTAATCAATACCAAATAAGGATAACCGCGATTAACACCTCTCAATCACGTTCCACGCATACGGATTAGATAGATTGATAGATAGATAGATAGATAGATAGATATCTTTATTTTCTAATTCGCTTCGCTTAAACGAAAATAAATTATTTATCACATAATAAGAGTTATGGGACCTTAAGTCTAAAACAGAAAAAACAACAAAGCCGAAATAGGATAATGGCCTTCGCATTATTTCAATATCGTTATACAACTCAATACAAAATTATCACATTTTTGCTCTATGCATAATAAGCAGAGTCCTCTGTCCACAGATGACCTCGAGAACACTCAGACTGTGAAATAAACTATCATTTCGATTAGATACACAATTAAGTCTCTATCTATACTGATAACAACAAATTTAAGATCTGCCCAATGGTAGAAAATCTGTCATGGCTCATTATCTTTGAGTTATTATTTGAAATATAAAGAAATACCAATTTAAACCAAAGGCAAAACTTGGTTGTTTTTATCCAACAGAAACTGAATTAAAAGTTATGTAATATACATATGTATAGCGGATAATGAGTGAGCATCTTAAATCAGAACAAAAATCTGAGACTGTAGACAACACACGGGTTAGGTGGGTGGGCAATAAGGTCTTTACAGTACAATGCGAAGCCCTCGAGTGGCGAATCTACACGCCTTTCAATTAAACATTTGATAGGTAATGCGCACGAAAATATCGTGCGCAAGTCCTGATACACTTCAATAAATCGGATACTCATAACTCTTAACCTGCAATAAATACATTTATCGCCTCCTCATAGGGAAAGTATAGCACATAAATATATACAATATACTAATAAACTTTGATAATGTGGCAGTTGACCTCAATACAATCGACACTGTTAATTTTCCAATACAGGTAAATCCAATATTTGCTATACAATGGATCTATGATGGATTATCTTTGAACACCCCTGGACTTATTGGACTCAACTGCCACGTTATCAAAGCTTATTAATACATAGCATTATATATATACAAAAACAGAACACATATTGACACAGTATGTAGCAAACGTTACATCACATACATAACGTCAATTTCTATTATATTAGACAAATTATTAAAAAGAAACAAAGAACAACAACAAGCTATTATAGTTTTCAAAGGATTATTGAGATGTCACGTGTCCTACAACTTGCCGAAACGAAACACAAGTTGATAGGGAATGACAAAGAAAATGACAGAAAATTCTCAATGTTTATGAGATTCACGTATAACACTAATGTTGATTATTCACACTGTTGGAGACAATTACTATCAATGTACTTGAATGTACTTTTGTTTAATATAACTAAAGGAAGTGATCAAACCATTATATGTACATAAACCAGAATGCTTTACTGACTATTTGTAAATATTCTATTGATTCTGTGTTGGGCAAAAAGCTAGACATGCCAGAAAACATATGAAACAATTGTTTATCTGGCTGCATCTGTATTAGGTCAGTATATAGCTTTATGCCAAATTTATTGAGAAGTGTTGACCAAAGTTGCTCTCTGCTGGCGCTGTTTACTGAACAAAAAAGCAAAAGATGTTTCACTAGATTGTCCGTCGATTTATAACATTTGTAGCAAATAGCATTATAAGGCTTGGCCAAAAGTGCGCCAGTTATTTTTGCAGAAACTTGCATATACTTCAATAGAATTCTATCAGTAGCAGATAAATACCAATGTATACAAATGTTACGACGAGATATGTCGTGAATTATTAAAAAGTTTTGTAGACTAATACTAGACTCAACATGCTTAAAAAATTCATGCTGAAAAACGATTTGTATATTACTTTTGACCATTCTCTTCCATGTATATTTCGATGGAAAAATACCCGTTGTAACAAAAGTATTTAAAACTGACATCAGATTATATTTCTTACACAAACGACAAATATCTGGTATGAATCCCGTAGTCATGCTAATTTGTTTAAATATGCTATAAGGCGGTTTACAAACACAATTTTTATAATTGACTGTGAGTGTAACATACATAATTGACATAAAAATTTTAATTTTTTTTTTATCTATCTCAGCCTCGATTGGTAAAAACCTAAGTAGGTACAGAGATACATCATTATTTGTTGATCTAGGAAGCCCTTGCATAAATTTTATACAGAACCTGTGAGAAATTTCTAGTTTATACAAATCATTTTTGGTGAGACAAGACCAGAGCTCAGATCCATACAAAGCTTTTGGAAGTACAACACTATTGTATATACGTTTTGCTGATATAGGATGTATTCCACCTTCGTATATCTCACAGGTTAGAATACTCATTAATGTACCTTTAATTTTCTGACAACTTTCTGTGACATTTTTACTTATATTTAGAAAATTGTCAAATAATACTCCAAGGTGGACATACTGTGTTTGTTGAGTGACTATATCTGACCCTAATCTCCAGTTTCTGTCACTTAGATGTTTCTGTTTAGTAACTATAACTGCAGATTTGCTAGCATTATAAAAGTATCTACTATTTATACTATATTGATAGGATAATTCCATTAGCTAGTCTAAGCCACGTTGAGAAAATGACAACCGTACCATATCATCTGCTGACGTGGGAGATGAACATTTTATGTTATACATAGCCATACCGTAAGGACTGTTTTGCAATTCATTTAGAATGTCATTGATGAACCCCAGATAGTAGTGAATATTATGATGGTTTTGGCGTTTTTGACCCCACTTGACCCCTTGTCCCTATTCTATAAGTGCACTTTAACCTTACCCTAAACTTTAGTAGAAACTAAGTTTCTGTCTTATAATACTAACTCGGTACACTTGTACCCTGAAAATCTTTGGTTAAACCAAATAAAAACCCCGGTTTAACCAAATGTTGAAGGGACCAAGGTTTACTTACACAATTAAAAAAACCCGGAAGAAATATTCATACACTGAAAAACATTTATAATAGTTTTGTCCTTATTGATTAATGACGTATGGTGGTGTTATATTACGCTTTACTATTTCCTTGATAAGTGGATTGCACAATTGCAGTGTTAAACATATAAGGAAAATTTTCAATACGTTTAAGTAGGTTTCGACTGTTACATGCTACGTTCAGGAAGGCTTAGTATGACTCTGCTTTGTCTGTTTAATGGCAGCTTGATTGATTCAGAGGTTCGGTATTGGGTCTGTTCCACCCGCTTGATGCCAGCAGCTGTGACTATTACAAATTGAAGGTTGTGCGCATAATAGATATCTTCCTATAATCTGTAATAGCCACCGGGCTTGTCTTACCTCGTTCTTGTCTCTAATTTTGAAGGTTTCGAGAGACAACAAACAATGGGGTTAAAGACGATCCTGCTGCGAGCCAACAGGTGGGACGGCTTAAGAGGAACCAATGCTTCACTTCAGGTGAACCAACAGGTGAGGTGGCTTAAGAACGGCTGAATGTTCACCCCGACATCGGGCGCGCACATAATTGATATTACCCGATGTCGGGGTTAAAAGTAATGTGTAGCAGACGGGGCTTTTGCACTTTTTTTTATAATTTTCTACTTTAAAATACATTGACTTTAAGAATGAAATATTCAACGTCTTAAATTCTTAATATATTATAAAAAAGATATTTACCAGTTCATATGCTGAACCTATAACTCCATTTTATTGTAAGCAAATACACACTAGACTGTTTAACAGACGAAATTATAATTATCGGAAAAATGTTATCAATGTAATAAACCGCGTTAAGGTATAAGACAACCCACATAAAAGAGCATTCAGTTACTATTATTCTGTGATAATCACAATTTTAGGAGGGTGTAGGTTCGAGCCCCACCGGAACCAAATTTTTTTTGATAAAGTTTTAAATGAAAACATTTTAGCGACATCGGTGTTGTTTTATTGGTATTTACTTTCATTCATATAACCGATATGTTTACTTTGCAGTACAATCCCATTTAAACTTCCCTGTGATCATTTTATGTTTTACAGCTGATTTAATATAAGTGTTCTATTAAATTTAATTACATATAATATAATGAGTTTACAGAATAAAATATATTGTGTAAAAGAAAGGAAATTTACTGATAGTATAAATCCTCAATATGTTACAACAAAAAATGGTAGACTTATGTTAAGAGCTCAGTGTGCATCCTGCGGTAATATAAAAACCCAGTTTGTTAAACGTTCTGGAGGTGCAATTGATAGTCACAAAGCAATGTTACCTTTATTACCTAAAAATGGTTTGCTTTTGTCAGGCGGTTTTCGCTATTGTGGGCCGGGAAATCCCATAGATAATGGATAACCCATAAATGAATTGGATACAGTATGTAGGGACCATGATTATTGTTATAGTTCAGGAATAAGTAAAAACAAATGCGATAAGCAAATGCTTTCTGTCTTAAATAACACTAAATCAAAAACATTTGGGGAAAAGATGGCAAAACATTTAGTTGTGAAACCTATAATTAAAACGAAATACAAACTTGGGTTGGGAAAAAAACGAAAGTCAAAAAACGGGAAAAGGGGGTAGAGTATACCCCCGAAATCACTGCACCAAGCTACCGCTGGAGTGATAAATTAGCAGAAGAATTACACAAACCAATTAAAAGAAAATTTAGGAAACGACGGGTGATTGTTAATGATATTGATGATACTTGGTCTGCTGATTTAGTTGACATGCAAGCTTTTTCAAAATATAATAAAGGTGTAAAGTACTTGTTAACCGTTATTGATATTTTCAGTAAATATGCTTGGGTTATTCCATTAAAGAATAAAACTGGAGAATCTGTTACTGAAGCATTTGAAAAATAGTTTCAGAAGACAGAACACCAACAAATTTATGGGTAGATGAAGAAAAAGAATTTTATAATAAAAAGTTTGAATCATTTTTGAATAAATATAAGATTAACATGTACCATACATTTAATGAAGGAAAAGCTGTAGTTATTGAAAGATTTAATATAAGTTTAAAAAGAATAATGTGGAAATATTTTACAGCAAATAATACTTATACTTATTTAGATAATTTGCAGGAAATGGTTGATAAATATAGCAAAACAAAACATTCTAGTATAAAAATGACACCAACCGAAGCCAGTAAAAACTTAAATAAAGGTACTGTTTAATTTAATTTATATGGTAATTTAAAGATACCAAAGAGTAAACCAAAATTTAAAATTGGTGATCGAGTTCGCTTAAGCAAACTGAAAAGACATTTTGAAAAAGGATATACACCAAACTGGACAGAGGAAATATTTATAATTTATAAAATTAATAATACAAATCCCAGAACATACACTATAAAAGATTTAAATGATGAAATAATTCAGGGTTCATTTTATGAACAAGAACTTTTACCTACTACACAAGAGGTTTTTAGAATAGAAAAAGTTATTAGACGAGACTATAAGAAAAAACAAGCTTTACTAAAGTGGAAAGGTTATAGTGAAAAATTTAATAGTTGGGTACCATTTAGTGAATTGGAAGAAATTTAATTTAAAAAATATTAATATTAATATTAATTATATAAATGAGTCATAAAATTCTAATTTCTAATAATGGAATAGAAACAATAGATCAATTAATTATCCACTTAACTAAACTAGCTGCTGCTTACAGAAAAAGTTATAAATTTTGTGGAAGAGTAAATACAGGATTACAGATTACAGCAGGTATTTTTGGTTGCTCGGCTGCATTAGCACTTGTTCCAGTTATTCCTATATTTGTAGCAGTTGCTGGCGTTGTTCCATCAATAATTACTATTTTTATTAATAGACTAAAAGTTGAAGACAAAAAAGCTATTTTAAAATTGCATCACCAGAAAATAAAACAACTAATAACAAAAGCACGGATTGGAAAAGTAAATAAAGAAGATCCAAATAAAGTTATTCAGGATATATTTACAATACTGTTAGAAATGCAGAAAGAAAAAAATATTCAATGTCTCTTGAAATGCATATGAAGGAATTTAAACTTAACGGATATAAAAGTAAAAAAAGACGAAGAGTAGTATTAAATTTTACGTGCGTTTTTAAGAGATTTTTTTTTCTATAAGTATATTATATAGATGGTTAATAGAAAGGTAGATAGAACGATTATGCCAAAATTATCTAGTATTTTAGGAGAAATAAGGAATCCAGACAATAATTCATATAAAAAAGTTCTTAAAAGAAGAAACGTTATTAAATCAAAACTTAATCAAATAGTTAGCGATGAATATAAAAATCATGTCATTGATAAATTACAAAATGTTATAGATCCTTATCTATTAGAAAGGAATTTATTTGAATGGGACTGTGGTTGTCTATTAACTGAAGAAGAAAATGCCGAAAGGTTATGTGATTGTCCCAGACCAAATAATCATCGAAACAACCCTAAAAGAGTTATTGCAACCGATTGTGACACTAATGAAGAAAAAATATATAGAAGCACTTACGCAGCATGTATAGACCTTGATATTAATTCTAGATTAATAAAAATGTGCTGCGAAGGGAAAAACAGAGTAAAAAGTGGAATATCAAAAACTAACGGAAAAGATATCAATTTAAATATTTTATTTCTTCTTAAACTTTATTTATTTTATTATTTTTTAATCCTGTTTTGCTTAACGAATTTTATTTTCTAAATATAATATATAGATGGAAATTGAGAGATCAAAAAATCAATATTATAAGAAATTTGAAATTAAAATTACATATAAGATCCAAAAAATCAATTATATTTAACTATAAGCGACTCTTATGAAATACTTAAATCTGAACTTAAAACTTTAAAAGGTATAAAAATAAACGTTGTTTTAAAAATAACTTTTGTAAAAATGGATAAAACAGATACAATATATAAATCAGCTTATTTTCAATCAAAGGCTTTAGAAATTATTTACACAAACGAAATAAAAAACACTTTACGTCAAGCCTTTGATGAAATAATAAATAGAATTGGCAACTGGATTTCTGAAGGAAGCGGCTGGAGAATAGAGTCAGTTGATGCTCATTATATAAATAGATATAAGTATAGTCCATTGGCTGCTTCAAGTTATTTAGAATTACCAAAACCATTACAACATCCGATGAAAGGCTTAATAAATATAAAGAATGATGATAACGAATGTTTTAGATGGTGTCATTTAGCTTATAAATTTCCTATTGAAAAAGATTCTCAAAAAAATTCAAAATATAAAAAACATATAAACGATCTTGATTATAAAGGAATAAAGTTTCCTGTTACATTAAATCAAATACCTAAAATTTAAATTTAAAATGATATATCATTTAATATATTTGGTTATAAAGAAAATAGTATTTATCCATTGTACATATCAAAATATCAATACGAAGAACACTGTGACATGTTGCTAATTACTAATGATAAAATAACTGATGATGACTGTAAGCCCTCAAAGACTGTAGTCCAACATTATGTTTGGATAAAAGACTTTAATAGATTAATGTTTAACAAAACAAAACATGCAAATAAAAAACACTTCTGTAAAAGCTGTCTGCAACATTTTTCTCAAGAAAGAATATTAAATGAACACATACCAAATTGTTTAGCTATTAATGGTACCCAAGGCGTAAAAATGCCAAAAGAGGGAAGTAAAGTACAATTTAAAAATTATCATAAAGGTTTAGCAGTACCTTTTGTAATTTATGCTGATTTTGAATCAATAACTAAGAAAGTTTTAACTGCTCTACTATCACCTGAATCTTCGTTTACTGAACCATATCAAAATCATATAGATTGTGGTTACGGCTATAAAGTTGTTTGTTGTTATGATAACAGTTATAATAAACCAACTAAGATTTACAGAGGCCCTAATGCAGTTTATAAATTTATTGAAAAAATGCTTGAGGAAGAGGAATATTGTAAAGAAATATTTAGTGTTAACCTTAACAAAGAATTAAGAATGTCTAAAAAAGACGAAATTGAATTTAAAAAACAAAAGTTTTGCCATATCTGTGAAAAAGAATATATAGAAAATTCAATCAAAGTAAGAGATCATTGTCATATAACAGGAAACTTCAGAGGAAGTGCTCACTCAGAATGTAATATTAATTTTAAACTAACACACAAAATTCCTGTTATTTTTCATAATTTAAGAGGTTATGACGGTCATTTTATTATGCAACAAATAGGAAAATTTAAAAAAGAAATTAATGTTATTCCTAACAATATGGAAAGATATATGGCATTAATGATTTCCGACTTGGTCTTTATTGATTCATTCCAATTTATGTCTCAATCATTGGATAACTTAGTAAAAAATATTCCAGAATTTAAATATCTATCTCAAGAATTTGATTACATTGCGAAGCTGGAACCTTTAGTTACACTAGAATTATTAAAAACAAAAGGTGTTTATCCATATGTTTACATGGATTCATTTAAAAAGTTCAAAGAACCAAAATTGCCTCCTAAAGAAGAGTTTTATTCAATTTTAAATGAAACACACATATCTAATGAAGAATATGAACATGTTAAAAATGTTTGGAATAAATTTAAAATTAAAACAATGGGAGAATATCATGATCTATATTTAAAAACTGACGTATTACTTTTAGCTGATGTATTCGAAAATTTTAGAAAACTATGTTTAGAGTACTACAAATTAGATCCTTGCCATGATTTTAGTAGTCCTGGTTTAGCTTGGGATGCAATGTTAAAAATGACTGGAATTCAGTTAGATTTAATAACTGATATTGATATGTATCTTTTTATTGAAAAGGGACTGAGAGGAGGAATAAGTTATATTTCAAACAGATACAGTAAAGCAAACAATAAATATATGAAAGATTATGATCCTGAATTAGAATCTAAATACATTATGTACCTCGACGCCAATAATCTTTATGGTTGGGCCATGTGTCGACCTTTACCCTCTGGAAACTTTAGATTTATATCCGAAAAACAATTCAAGAAATTAATTGCAAAAGGTAAAACTAACTTTATAGTTGAATGTGATCTTGAATATCCAAAAGAATTACATAAAACCCACAACGATCATCCTTTAGCTCCTGAAAAAAATCAAAATACCAGATGAATGGCTTTCAAATTATAGTAAAAATATTAAAACAGAATTTGAAATAGGAAAAAGTAATGTAAAAAAAATTAGTTCCAACTTTAATGAAAAAACACAATTATGTTGTTCATTATAAAAATCTTGAACTATATACACAATTAGGGTTAAAAGTAACAAAAATACACAAAATATTAACTTTTGACGAAAGTCCTTGGTTAAAAATGTATATTGATTTTAATACTCTAATTGATCTAAAGCAAAAAATCATTTGAAAAAGACTTTTTTAAGTTAATGAACAACTCTGTATTCGGTAAGACGATGGAGAATTTACGCAAGAGGGTTAATATTAAATTAACTCATGATGAAAACCTTTTATTAAAATATATTGCCAAACCTTCATTTGTTAGTTCAACGATGTTTAACAAGAATTTGTTTGGTATTCATAGAATAAAAGAAAGCTTGTTATTAAATAGACCTTGTTATGTTGGAATGTGCATTCTAGATTTATCAAAATATTTAATGTATGATTTTCATTATAATTATATCAAGGAAAAGTATGGAAGCTCAGCAAAGCTTTTATTCACTGACACTGATTCATTATGTTATGAAATTAAAACCAAAGATGCATATGAGGATTTTTATAAGGACAAAGATTTACTTGATAATAGTGATTATGATAACAACTCAAAATTTTATTTCGACAATAATAAAAAAGTAATTGGAAAATTTAAAGATGAAGCTGCCTGTATTCCAATCGTTGAATTTGTTGGATTACGTAGTAAAATGTATTCATATTTATTAGAAAACGAAATTAATGTTAAAAAATGTAAAGGAATTAAAAAACATGTTGTTAAGAAAACAATAGTTCATAAAAATTATAAAGATACTTTGTTTAATTCAACCCAAAGTAATCACACCTTTAAAGTTATTCGGTCTGATAAACACAATCTTTCCAGTTATAAATAAAACATCTTTATCATGTTATGACGATAAAAGATATATTCTTGATAATGGTATTGATACATTAGCTTACTCTTAAATTAAAGAACCATAAATTGTTAACTGAATATTCATAACGTTTAAAGAATCAATATAAATTACATCATTCATTTTAAATTCATTTGTATAATTAACAGAAATAGATCCATTTTTGCTGTTATTTTTTACATGATATCTTTGAAGAATTACATTTTCTTTATTTTTTAATCCTAATTTTGCTTCTCCTTTATCTAATTTAATTGCATCAACAAGAATAATTAAAATACAATTAAAATTAATTCTTACATTATTACCATTTTGAACTAAACCAGGACTAGCATTATCAACTTTCCATTGAAATAATCCAGCAACGTCTTCTGTTGCAGATGTTAAAAACAATGGAGGTTTTCTTATTATTTGTCTTTCTATTTTATTTACTTTTTCATTTATATTATTGAATATTCCCATTATATTAATTATTCCAGTTAAATAAAAATACAGTAATTAAAGTTTTAATTAAGGTTTTAATTAAGGTTTTAATTAAGTTTTTAATTCAAAAGTTTACTTTCTTTATAATTTATATATTCCTCCAATATGTAGAATTTGACATAACTACCCGGCAAAAGATGAAATGATGTATTCATTAATGAATCCTCATAAGGATTAATGTCAAACATTGTCTTTTCTGTTAGATAAATTTTGATCTTTTTTCTCATACACAGATACAAACGTATTTTTATCGGACATATACACTATATCAGCGTCACTGAAGTCATCGATGTTACTAACTACGGGTGTTATATTTACACTCCCAGAGGGAAATTCACCGATAAAATCCTCTCGCCACCACCTAAAAACTAAATGAGATATTGGACATACTTTCACCCCATGAATTGGCATTAAATAAAACTTCATATATATTACATAAGTTCCAGCTTTTTTAACTGAAAACACATTTTTTAAAGGTACATCCGTTACAGCTAGTTTATATTCTTGGTTTATGTTTATAAAATCTTTATAATCTACGATATTTCCAGATTCCAAATTAAATAAATCTAAATAACCCACATTAAACAGACTCCCCCCAAGTCTTTGAACAGGCTTGAAGAAATCCAAATCAAACAAAGTATATGTTGATAATATCCAGACACTGTAGATATCATAATAATTTGACATTGATATACTTGTGAGAGTATATGTTTTAATACCATCGGGTGATATTTCGAAATCATCTTTACTTTTGTATTCAAAAAGAAACACTTCACGTGTTACTTTTTCTAGTTCAGATTTATATTCTGCAAATTTATTTTCATGTTCGAGAATCACTTCAGCTAAATCATCAAGTCGTTTTGTTGTAGCAACTTCAGAAGCAGATAAATTGTCAAGAGTATTCTTTGTTCTAGCTAATTGTGTTTCTTGTTTTAAGAAAACATTGTTTACTTCTGTATTTTTTCCCAGTTAGTAGCAGTTGCTTGGGTATTAGTAGAAATTGCTTCAGTATTAGCAGTAATTGATTCTCCTTGTTTAACTGATTTTTCAACTACAAAGTCCAGTTCATTTTTATGTTCTTCAACTTTAGCATTAAGCTGTATCATATCTTCTTGTAATTTTTTTGTAATATTATTTAAGTCTGCATACTTTAAATTGTGACGTGTGTCAACAGTACTAATCCAAATTCGAATTTGTTTTTTAAAGTCATCTATTTTAGAATTAAGCTCTTTTTCAAGGTTATCTAATGCTGTGTCATGGTCATCACCTCTTTGTGAAGCTGCCTTTTCCAGTTCAGATTTATATTCTGCAAATTTATTTGAAAATGTATCGAGTAAATCTTGATTCCCTTTTGTCATTTCAGTATTTAGTTTATTTACTTCTGTCTTAATTTCTAACTGATACATATTTTGTAACTTTTTCTCAGCTTCAATAATCTTGTCTTTTAGTTCTTCATGTTTAATCATACTATCTTTTAATTCCTTGTGTTGATTGTGTAAAATGTTTAAATTGACTCTAAATACTTCTTTTATGTTGTCATCTGTCAAATCAGATTTCTCTTCAAGTTCTTTAATAGAATCAATATTCTTTACTTCTTCTTCTAATGTCTGTTTTATACTTTTGATATCTTCAAGATTATAGTCATCTATTACACTTTGAACTTTTTTATACATAAATCGTCTTGAAACTGCATCGTTGGGTTTATCTGGATCTCCTAGGTTTATAAGGTTATTACCTCCCATATCTAATGCTCTTTTCATTGTGTTATCAAGTTCCTTATTTCTGTGAAGATATGATTCCATGTTCTTTTTAAGCTTTTTGTATTGTTTTTAGTAGCATAATCACTTAAATCAATATCAAATTTAACTTTACTTATACTGTCAGGTTCACTTCTTTGTTCTATATTATTAAAAACTCCCATTATATAATTATTATATAATTCCTGTAAAGTTTGTTCTTAAAAACTTCCTTGGTTTGTCAATATATAAGAAATCATATTTTTGATTTGTTGCATTAGCAAAAGAGTTAGGGTTAATATTTTGTTCTTTACAAATCATATCATTTTCCCGTTTACTTGGACTATCAAATAAAATATAATGTGAACAGTTAATCCGAATATCTTTTGGTACTTTATAGTAAGACTGACTTAAATAAATAACACAACATTTTTGTGACGTCCTTGAATAAAGTACTTTGTTATTTCATTTTGAACCTTTTTATCTTCAGATACAAAATCATCAAATATTATTACTTTTTGTTTTTCTGATTCAAGATTCTCACAGGGTTCAATTTGGTTGGGATCAGCTGAATATTCGAGTATTTCATTTGGATCTACTTTAATTTTTCTTGCAGTTCCATTTAAGTAATTTATTAAATCCTGATATTTAGATTGTTCTAGGTTTTTAGCATATAGGTAAAATCTATCATAATATATAAGAGGTTCTCTTATCATATGCATTAATGTATTTGTTTTTCCAGATCCAGAAGATCCACATATTAACATTCTAAAACATGAATCTGGCATAAAAGGATATTGCTTAACTTGTTTAAAGTTATTGTGCTTGGCATTACTTTTTGTATCATAATTTGGAATTTCCATTATATAATAATATTACATTATCTTACATTATTTTACATTATCTTACATTATCTTACATTATTATATAAATGCAATCAAAACGTAATGAAATAAGAATAAGAAAAAATTTAGTCGGGCAAAAGATGATAGCTAAAAAAGAAGAAATAATGAGAGAAAAAATTAAAAAAGCTACAAATCGAGATATGTATAATGAAATTTATAAACCAATCACTGAAGGAATAGAAAGTCAAAAAGAACAATTATCAAGTCAGTTAAAAGCATTACCTGGAATTAAGGAGCAATTAGCGTTACTAGGTGATGAAATGAAAGACATACAAACATATCAGGGTTTACCACAGCTATTCCAAGAACCGCAACCAATTACAGGGTCTCCTGGAAAAGTTGAAAAATCTAAAAGACAACAAGAATATATACCAATAGATTGGGGAGATGAACCTGTTAGACGGATACCTGAAGATATATTAAAAGAATTAGAAGATTATGGAAGAGAAAAGATGGGAATAACTGAAACATCTGATGATACAACTGAAAAATCAGAAGAATTGGGAGCAAGACCAAAAGAATTTACAGTTGATTTTAATAAAGAAATTGATTTAACACTTTTAGGTAAAGAATATAACACACCACAAGAAGTGTTTGAATATTTTCACAGCAAATCTAAAGATCCTGAAGAAAAAATGACTAGGGAAGAAGTAAATAATATCATAGAAAAGGTATCAAAGGATATTAAAAAATTGGGTAGCAAATCTGGTGCAATAACTAGAAAGAAAAACAAAACAGATATTGATCTAAAGCAAAAGGAAGCAATTATAGCCAAGTCGGATAATTAAAAAAAAATATAGAAAAACGATTAAAGATATTCTTGATCAAGAAAAGTATATGGGAAAAGGAATAAGATATCATAACCCATATAAAGTTTCACCAAATGGTCAATATGGAAATTTAATTATTGATCTTAATAAACTTTATGGTCAAAACAAATTAATTGCTAAAGATAGAATAACTGGAAAAGAAGTAATTAACACTAAAGTAGATAATGATTTGATTGATCTAATTAATAAAAGATATAACAATAATCAAAAGCATTCAATTCATTCTAGAAAAATATTTGAAGAATTAACAGAAAAATCAGGATTGTCTATCAATAAAAGATCTATGAAATTTAAAAAAGTAATTAGGGGTCAGGGTTATGACGTTTGTCCATGTAATCCAGAAGAATTGGCTAATGACTTGGAGTTAATTTGTGGTTCAATTGATGCTGGAAATAATAATGAAGAACTAAAAAATGAAGGTATTAGTATAATTGATGAATTATTAAAAATGAATAAATTGTTACCAGAACAACATGAAATGTTATATAAAAATTATTTTTCTTGAATATATAAATGGAACAAAAAATAGTATTAAGTTCTGAAACAGTTAAAGATGATAACAAAAATACTCCAAGTGATTTTACAATTAGATTTAGTCGTTCTTTAATTTTAGATAAAAATAAAACTTATGCTGTTGGTTTGGATAGTATTAACACTATGACCTATTCTTGGCATAATATTAGTGATGAATATGACAATAAAAGAATTCGTTATAACAATGGTAAAGAATGGAAAGATATTATATTTCAAAATGGTTCTTACAGTTACACAGACATTAATAATCATATAAGGGAAACATTAATAACCAATGATGATTTCAAATTTGATAAATCAGACATTGCTGCAATAAGTTTAGAATTTGATTTAAGTAGTTTTAAGATTTTGATTTCAATTCATGATAATTTTATGTTGGATTTAAAAATGTCAAGTTTTCATACATGGGGAATGGGGAACTACAACACCAAATATAACTAACTCTGTGGATACAATTTATATTCATTGTGATCTTATTGATAATTCACTTGTTGATGGTAATTTTAGTGATATTATCTATGCTTTAAGTACTGCAGATTTAACAAGAGCTTATCCATTTACAAAAGAACCACAAAGAGTTGGGTATTCTGATATTAATAAAAATATTATAAATTCAATAAGAATATATATTACAGACATATTTGGTAGAATAATTAATTTTAACGGGGTTGAAACAAATTTTACACTAATTTTAAAAGAAATATGAAATTATAAATTTTAGTTTTATATAATGTACAAGAAAGTTTATGACAAAAATAAAGGAATATTTATTTATGTTGATGCTCGCACGGGAGAAGATAATATACACGGTACAGGTATCTTTGACACTTTAAGGAAATTGTTTTCAAGTGGAGTTGCATCTTCAATTAGCACAGCTGGAAAAAAGGCTCTGGAAACAGCAGGAAAAGCCGCGCTAGAAAGTGGAACAAAAAGGTTGGGGCAGAAGTTGGAAATTTAGCTGCTAATAAATTTGTTGAAAAGTTTAAAAAGAAACCTGCTCCGGCAGTTGGTGATTTAATTGTTAAGGAATTACAAAAAAAGAATAACAGTAAAAATAATGAGGAGGAGGATATTAATATAACATTATATAGATTATTGTCAGGTTCTGGAGCTTCAGCTCGGCGTAAACGTATTAACAGATTAATTAATAAAAAAATAAAATAACATATAATATACATGTTTAGAACAAAACAGCATTGTGAAAGATACGAACCAACTCCTATTCAGTTAAATACAGCTTTAATTTCTGTCTTGGGAAATAATGTTAAGCAACAAAAAACGGATATCACTTTACAATTAATGATAGAAGCTCATATTTTGATTGGTTTAATGGTTATTTTGAAGTAAGTTTTATAGTTAATAAACTTGCTAATGGTAATAATTATGCTGGTGGAGATCAAATTGCTTTAATTAATAATGCAGCTTCATTAATTGATCAGTTAGTGGTTAAACAAAATGGAAAAATTGTTTATGATTGTAATAATTTATACAAAGTAATAAATATAAAGAGTTTGGTTGAATTGTCTAAAGATTATGCAGAATCAACTGGAACAAATGAATTTATTTATTTAGATATTACTGCTACTGCTGCTACTGATGATAATAAAGGTTTTGCTACTAGGAAGTTATTAATCCAGGGTGGTAATGAGGTAAATGCTAAGATTCCATTAAATTATTATTCATTTTTTCAGGGTTTAGAAACTAATATTATACCTCCAAGTCAAATTCAAATAACACTGCAGCTGACAGATGATGATGAATTAATTTTTAGAGCTAATGCTGCTGATGCTGGTAGAGTAAGTGTAACAAAATTAATTATATGGGTTCCACGTTTAATTTTCAATGAATTTGGACTTAATCTAATTGATGAAAGATTTACAAAAGCAAGATGGTCATACCTTCGGGAAATGGTGACACAATCAACTGATATACAACAAAATAATATAACCTTTAGAATAACAGCTGGTGTAACAAAACCACAACATGTATTTGTTTATTTACAACGACCTGACAAAAGTAATTCACAAGAACATAATCCACATTTATTAGATACATTTAAAATTAATGCAGCAAATGATAATTGCACTTTGAGCTCTTGTCTTGAAGTTGGTAATGGTGTTTTTTATCCAGAAACAGAATACACAAGTATATCAAGAATATATGATGATGTAATTAATTATTATTATAAACAAAATAACAAAACTACTGGAAGTCTCTTAAATAGATTTAATTTTCAAAGTTTGGTTGGATTTGTTCATTTTAACTTAGAATATAAAAAGGAAGTAATAACAGATGATCCTAAGCATATTACATTAACAGTTAAGTTAAATATTCCACCAGCAGCTAATATTCGTGTTTACGCAATTGTATTGTATGAAGAAACAGTTGAAATAAATACTATTGGAAATGAACTTGTTATTGTTTAAAAATAAATTAAATATAAATTATATATAATGACATCAAATTATATTGAATATAAAGTAAATTTAACAGATGGACAAAAGAAAAATTTAGCACAAGCTTATAATAATAAAATTCCACATACGTTTAGATTAAAACATGAACAATTGCGTGGAAACTTCCCTTTACTTTTAACAAAAACACAAATTAATCAAATTGAAAAGTCTATTAGAAATAACAAGGGATTAGAAATTACAATTTCAAAAAAAACAAATGTCCAGTCAAGGTCAAAATGGTGGATTTTTAGGAACTTTGGCTGGTTTGTTAGGAGATACAATTCTTCCAATGGCAGCAAAAATAGCTCCAAAAATATTAGCCCCTCTAGGCACGGCGCTTTGTCTGGGCTTGCCAGTACTTGTGTAAGTAAAATACTTGGAAATGGTATGATTTCGGTAGATAATGATAAGAAAAATATTATATCGCCATATCTTACACCTAATCAAAGAAAGCAACTAGTGGAATCTGGAGTGATTAAATTAACACAAAAACAGAGACTAAATGGCGGCTTTCTGGGTATGCTGGCTGCTAGTCTAGGGATACCTTTGATTACATCTTTGTTAAGTGGAAAAGGACTAAAGATTGATTCTCAACGGAGACCTTACAGACGAATTCCTATAGTAAAAAAAAAAAAAAATTATAAACAAACCAATTTCTAACTTTGAAATTGAACAATGGGTAAAACAATTGAAAATTAAAAACTTTAGGGGTGTTTTCAGCAGAAATAATTTACCAAAAACGAGAGAAAAGGTTGAATGTGGAATTATAAATTTAGATGATTCTGTTGGACCTGGAACACATTGGGTTTGTTACTTGAATACAAAACAAAAGTACACTCTGTGGATATTATTGTTTATTTTTCATTAAAATGTTACAAGACAAAGTATCGTTGTATGATTTACTGTATAAAATACTAAAAGTTAACAATCAAAGAGTAAATGAACAAACAATTATGAATTATTTTAATTAATAAGGACATGTAAATTTTTCTTCTGTTTTTTCATTTTTTAATATATGTTTTTTCATTTGATTAAACTGGAGGTTTTTATTTGATTTAACCAAAGATTTTCAGGATACAAGTGTACCGAGTTAGTATTATAAGACAGAAACTTAGTTTCTACTAAAGTTTAGGGTAAGGTTAAAGTGCACTTATAGAATAGGGACAAGGGGTCAAGTGGGGTCAAAAACGCCAAAACCATCATAATATTCACTACTCCAGATAAAGGAAAGCGCTCAGGACCCCACCCTGTCTGGTTCCTTGGAGAACTGGGAACCAGCGAGAATATTGGCCATTACTGCGCACGCAACTAGTCATACCCTGGTATAGGTTATATATTGCCTTATATATATATTTCGCTGCTTAAACCAAATTTGAATAGTCTGACCATCAATATTTCATGTGAGACACGGTCAAAGGCCTGCTTAACGTCCAAAAAGCAAGAGAAAAGGGAGTTCTTGTTTTCATGAGAAAAACTCACACATTCACGAAACAGGAAAGAGGTCATTAAACACCCTATATTTTTCCTAAAGCCACATTGTAAATCATTAATAAGATTGTACTTATTATCTTGTTCGATGCGGGATAACAGTACTGATTCGTACAGTTTAAGAATGACTGAAGAGAGAGTAATGGCCCTGTAATTGTTTGGGTTGTTTTTCGTTTTATTGCCCCCTTTGTGTAATACGATAATGACACCTTTTTTCATTTCACTTGGTGCATACGAAAATCGCAACATACCATTAAATAGAATAGTTAGTACCCTATGGATTATCTCACCACCATACTTAAAATTTTCATAATAGCACTGATCATGCCCACAAGCTTTATTTGGTTTACTTTTAATACATGCAGCTATAACTTCGTCCTGTGTAATGGGAACCATCGCAGACAGGTCATTATCCGCGTTAATTACTGTATTCTCTATCAAGCTTATGTCAGACATAATCGAGTCATGATAAGTTTGTACAAAATTGTCACATTCCGATGGTTTGTACAAAGTTTCAAAATAATTGCCCCATTGTGCATTTATCTGCTTAGGATCTCTGTATACAACATTATCAAAGATCAATTCACTTCCACATGCTGTATTGGACCTTTTTCTTCTTTCATTTACTAACTTCCAAAAATAGGCACTGTCAACTTCTGCATACTTATCTATTTCTGCATGGGTTTGTGAGATATATTGACTGATCTTTCTACGGTGCAAATACCTAAAGCCTTTTTTTGCTCTTTTATATTCTGAGAACTCTTGACCAAATCTAAATGCCCCAGACTGTATCCAAGACCATCTTTTTGCTTTACACACCTTATTATCCTCTTTGAGTTCAAGATCCCAATACGGCTTTAAAAAGTGCTTAAATTTAGATTTTGGAAAACAATCGTTATTTGCTTTAGAGATAGATTGTGTGATAACCTTATAATAGAAATCTATATTATCTTTTGAAAGCATTTCGTTACCTAGCAGAGAATTAAGACTGGGATCTATATTCAAGTATTCCTTGTATTTTTCCCTTTGAGATGAAGATACCTTTTTTCAATTTATCATATGTACAGAACTTGACTGTGAGGAAGTGTTGTAAGTACATGTATTGAAACAACATATTATGGCTCTGTGGCTAGAAACATTTAGAGCATCATCATCTAGTATTTCACACCGAGTGACAAGATCTACTTTCTCAACAGGGAAAAGTATATGATCGATCAGTGTTTCTGTTCTACCATTATAATTGACATTCGTATATTTTGCCCCTGTACATGTATCTAAGCTGTTAACAGAGACATAGTTATGACGGTTTAGCAAAGAGCAAAAATATCTTGAACGACTGGCTGAGGCTAAAATTTCCGAATTAAAGTCCCCCATTACGATTACAGTTCCTTTCTGACTGTATATGGAGAAAATATTATCAATTTTGTCAATATATTCTCTGTATATATTTAATACTATGATTAGAGCAAGGTAAATATACTTGGAACACAAATAGTAAATTGTTCGGCCCTAACATAATCTCTATACCTATGAGACGATCTTCGCTATTTAACGGTAATCTTGAGACGTTTTTACTGAACCTTTTGTTCCATAGCAGACACACCCCACCTTTACCTACTTTTCTCCGGCCAATTATGGAAAGGTCACGGTCGGAAACGGCATATGAATCATAATGATTATCAATGCTACTTAAGAAATGTAGGTCACTTTCTTTTAACCAATGCTCCGAAATCCCACATATATCTATAGATTTGTTATGTAATAGTTCACATAAATACGGACAACTAGACATTAATCCAGTGGCATTCCAGGTACAAAGATTTAACATTACGTTATTAATCAACATCACAGTCAAGTACATTATATCTATTGTTTGATTCAAAATTGTACTCTGATTGCTCAGAAATATACCTTCGACCATACGCATCATTTTGTCTATAGGTAAAATTAGCAGGCATATTTGGACTGTACCCCCTCTCTAACTGATTTCGAGATAGCCACGGCCTGCATACAACATAACGGGGCCAGAAGTTCGGATACAACAACATATCGGCGTTTTTCTGTGACATTTAGTCTGATCACAACATTTCTGTTTTTCCGATTTCGAAAAATCTTCACCATAGAAACTTTTGGACCTCTTTTTGACACGTAGGATTTAATTTTTGATTCAGTAATAGTGGGGTTGAACCCTCCTAAGTAAAACCTTTTAGCTCTACTACGGACATGCATCGAAAAATCTGAATCTGAATCGGAGTCCAGTTCATCACCTGGCGCTCCACTTGAGTTAAAATATTTTTCATGAGACGGGGTTCTACACGACACACTAACAGGAATTCTGTTTGCTGGCGATTTATTTTGATGGGCTTTCCTAGCTTTTGGGTGCGAGGGTGTTCCTATTTCAGCTATAATTCTAGCAAAGGAAATATTCCTAGTTGGAGCTGTAGATACAACTTGACTATAAGAACGTTCTTGCATGTTTGCAACATCGTTCAACGGAATACATTCAGTCGGAGGAGTCGGGTTGGTAACAGGGTCAGAAACATTTGAATTGTCATTTTCTGCAACTTGACCGTACACAAGTTCTTGCGCATGCGCAACATCTCTCATTGAACTAGGTTTATCTTGACTTGAAACTGGTACTGGGGTGTTATTTGTATGATTGGCATTTTCTGCAACTGATACTGAGTGAGATCGTTCTTGCGCATGTGCAATATCATTCGTTTCACTTCCGTTGTAAGACAGTGTTGGACTTACAGCTGGAATTGGAACATTACCAAACAAATTGTTATTTTCTACAACCTCACAAGGTTCTAATCCCTGTAATCGAGAGAAACCTGTTTGCGCTTGACTGCAAATTCCATGTGGGAATCTGGAAATTGCCTGTGTTACAATTGGTTCGGGAATGTTTGAACCAGAGTTCATACAGCTGGACACAGATGTAATAGCTTTGTCTACTAGTTGACTAGACTGGTTAGGTCTGGGCATACAAGTACTATGTGCATCTCTGATTGAATCAATCGTCTCTATTAACTGTGTTTGTAATGATTCAATTTTTTGCATTCGGTTTAAGAGATCAATTTTGACATCTTGACCACCATTAGACATACTGCCTTTAGTAATTTCCCTTTTAATATCGTCACACCCTGAAATGAAATCATCTTTAAAACTCATAATATCCTTACCAGTGTTTTGCAATGACAATTTTAAATCACCGATTTCTTTTGACCTTAAATTTTCAACAGCAATTTGTCTTTGTTTCATTAACAGCACATCTGATTGTAAAGTACCAATTTTACCAAGTAGAATGTCTAATTCTTGTCTGCATGAGCACGTAGGATTATTGTTACTAATATTTCTAGGCTGGGCGGACACCGATTTTGATCTCGTGCGTGCTTTTCTAGAACTCACAATTTCTTTTAGACTAGAGTAATCGTCATCACCTTCTGTGACGGATAGGATAAGATGTATATCTCTTGCGAGCTTCAACGAGACCGAGTCTCCTAGTCCAGGTGTGGAACCCAAAATATCACCACAACCGTGAAGTTCACTGCAAAGTAAATGTTTTTGCAGATATGAATAGCCGAGACATTGTAGTTTATGAATCCGACTGATGACAAATTGTCATCTTTGGGCAATTTTCTAAATTCAAGATGGCGTCCAAGATGGCCGCCAAATTTATTAAGTTAAAATGTTTATTAATCATGTTAGAATGACTTATTTATGAATTAAATTGAAAGATTTGATATAATTTATCAATTATTTGATATATGAAAACAATTTAGTCAAGGAAATTATAAATCGTGCGGTAAATAGGAGAAAAAGATTAATAAAATGTATGACGAAAATTCGTAAGTTTTAAAAAAAATACTTTTCTCAAGAAATTTTGTATACGTCATGATATGGAAAGGAAACACATTAGATTCATGAAGGTTTTTTAATTATAACTTGTTATCTTAAAACCAAGGCAAATTTAGGTTAAAAGAATAATTATCAGTCTTGTATATGTTAATGAAAATTGTTCGTTCATATCCATGGACAATTTTTGCTGCTTAACGCAGTTTCCAAACCTTCAAAGTTAAAATGAACTACGATATAATTTAGTTTGTTCATTACAACACATGTCTATTTAGTTTGTTCGTTACAACACACGCCTTCTCCACGACATGCACAGAACAAAGTACAAGAGAGACGTGAACTATTACAGCGACAACGCAAATTGGAACAAGGCGTCTCGCTGACACATGAACACCTAATCAATCTTAGTACATCCTGAGGTGCATATTGAATTTCACTTGGTAGTAAAATTGGTACCAGTGATTTCTGTTCTTCGTCTTTGTTCCACCCATAATCAACTGGATCAAGTGCTGGAGGATCAGGATCAACTGCATGTTTCCACACACACGCTTGAAAGTGAGCTCTTTTCACGTTTTCCCGAAATGACTCGGTTGTTGGAGGAAGTGTTTCGATCTTGGGAGCAGAAACTGCTGACTTTCCCGCTTTTTTTGACCAGACTTTAATCCTTGCATTTGACATTGTGTTTGACTCTTCCACACCATAACAAGATGAAATGAACTTTGTTGACTCTTTAACAACATCATCTATATTTGCCCTAATATCACCAATGGAATTTACTGAGCATTTCTTCGAGTTGAGCACTTTGATTGCTTTTCCCTTTCCAATACCTTGATAGCATGGCACAGTATCACACCCAGATAGTGCATGAACAGCTGGAAGTTCAGAAACAATATTTGTATGAGCATCTACAGTTGCATTTATGTCGATGACTGTCCTTCCCTGCACTGGAGACTCCATTGTAACCTGATTTTTTATTCTCTGTTTCCTGACATGATATAGTGCAAGGATAAACACATCTGTGTCATCAGCTATAATTGTTATCCCCTTAGTGGATTCTCTTGCGACCTGGACCACTTGTTGAACAATTATATTATCAGCCTCCTCATGGCTTGTGCGCATGTCTTCACGTCGTATCTTGACACTCTCTGTAATTTCAATAGGTGTTTCGTCTTCTCCTGTAATGACCAACCTCTGACTGAGGGAGAAAATGATACGTTCTCGGTAAGATCTTCACAGATAAGGGCTATCAACTGCCTCTTGTTCTCTGCAACTGTGAGGACCTGACCTTGTGGAGGTATCTCCATTCCCGGGCCCAGTTTGTGTATTCGATTCAGCACAACTGGTGTCTTCTCAGCACGATCAGATCTTGTAGCACTTTTCGTGCTAAAGTCACGGTATCTGTCGAAAATGAGGTACACGTTGTAATGAGTCAGCTTTCTTTCGATGTATTTTCTGAACTTCATCAAATAGTCTTTGACAGTACCAGTCTTTGGCCATCTGACGGTGTATAATACCGCTGATCCATCTATCACCACACTTTCTATCTGCTTTGATGACTGTCTCATCGATACTTCTACCTTTAGGATCTCCTTTAATTTTGACTTGTTCTTCGCGATTCTTTGCTTACCCGTTTTCTCAAACATAGCTGTTGGAACTGGTGCTAATTCATAGGACAAAACGTTATTTAAGTCAATGTCTCTACCACTGGCTTGTAAACCAATCACTCTGGTGTAAATCAACTCTGTGTCAAACAATCGTTCCTCACCTATGTTTAGTGATTTCTTATTCACTGCCTGTGTTTTCACTGATCGCTTGATTGCTTCATGAAATGACCCTGGCCACCCATTTTCAAACTCTTCCATTTGGTTTCTGCCTATAGTGATTGCGTCTTGCACATTGACAACCGGGGGAGCTATCCGACCAGTTACGATGTTTATTAGCTCCTTTGGATGGCCCTTTGGTTTAAAAGGGTGTATGCATTCATCCAGCTTCCTTCTGATACTTTCTCGGTCACTGGCATCTGCTGCAATTCTCCCTCTCATTTCTTCCTTGTGGGTTTCAGCCTTTGGTTGTTCATCCTCACTAAGTGTCTCTAAGTCTTTTTCAAGTTGACTGCACAGGTGAAGACTAAGTGACCATACTTTTAGAGCTTCGGGTTTCAAAGTTATGCCAATGATACCTCTCTGACCATGCCCATACCTCATAAATGTTGTCTCTATAAACATGTCACTCCAAATTCCATTGAACCGTCCTGGGATGTGCCTCATAACGTGTTGTCCTTTGAGAAATTGATCACGTACAGCAGCTGGAAGGCCCTCCATAGAACGTAGGTAATAAAGACAATATCTAGCATAAAAAAAAGTACGCAATCATCTCTGCGACACTGACAAGATGTAAGCACCAATCACCTTCACGCTCGGCCCGTATGAACATCATGGTTATAAGGACAGCTTTGACCAATACGTCTCCCCAGAGCTCAATCTGACTAAAGTACTTGATCTTCTAAACGAAGATCTGAGAACGACCCATTCACATTCGTCTTCTGTATATTTTGGATTTCCAGTATTGCTATTTTTATTTTATCCAATCAGACGACATGTTCGAATGTCAAAGAGTAACAAAAATGTGCAGTTATTCCAGGGCTCGAACCCAGGACCCCTCGCTTACAAAGCAAGTGGCCTACTGATTGAGCTAACCGGCTATCTGATACATTATGACATAAGAATTGTAAATATCAAAAGTCAAGGCTACAGGTAGATTTGCAAGATGTTGTAAGTTAGGCTCTGATTGGCTAGCGAAAGGGTCGTCAGAACGAGGCAATGAATAGGTCGTTCTCAGATCCTATGCGTAGCGTAATAGGATATGTACTTGAGTCAGATTGCCCCAGAGCTTGGCAGTGTTGCTTTTTCTAGTGATATGACTTAACATGAGATCAGTTATAGTTGTCTCGTTGAAGTCAGCTTCAATAAGAGGACGAAGTAGTTCTTCTGTAAGTAACCGCAAGGCTCGAACATTCTGAGGGAACTTTTTGCCGCTCAGCATTTTAGAGACACCCCCGAATGTGGATTCTAGAATCTCAGACATACCACTACCAGCCATAAGTGTTCCAATAGAACCTATGAAACTCATTAAGGTGTGCATCCCACCCAAACGTAATATGACGTCTCCAAATTGCTCTGGATATGCCCAGATGATATTGACAGCAACTCTATATAATTGTAGGTCACCTGTAAACACGGTATATTCCTGGCCACACCGACGAGTCAGAACCTGAGCCTGTCGCATAGCTGTCATAATGGTATCTGGATCAGATGGAGTCATGTCAATGAGAGGAAGGTACACAGCTTTCGTCGCAGGTTGCATGGTATGACCCTGTTGTCGGCTTACTCTGGTATTATATCCATTAAATTCTGGACAATCAGGTGTAGTAACTACATCACTCAGAAAACTATTGTCATTTGCATCTGCTCTTGACTTTGCTATAGCCATGCTTGCTAGCATCTTCAATGGCAGCACAGATTTACATGCTTTGCCTTGTGGCATCTGCGTCTTTTTGGGTCCATTGTAGTGTTCGACGGACAGTTCATAGTCAATTGGGTCCTTCATATCACTAAGATCAACTCGCCTTATGTGGGATTCATCAAAAGCTGGTGTTTCTCCTTTGGTCTGTGTTAAAAGCATCGCTAATGAATGAGTTGAGAGCTTTCCATTTTGGGACGAAATGTCAGCATCGAAATTATCGACAACAACCTGAATCAGTCCTTCTGACGCATCAGATATCCCCTGCATTGTAGTTGATGATATCGCTGAAATGGCAGCAGATTTTTTGAATCTCTTAACCTCGTCATAGCTACAAGTTATCCCATAATCATACATGCTTTCAACGAGTGCCTTTGAACTGCGCATTAATACCCCTAAACTGATTTGCAACATTGTTGGAAAGTTGATTATATCACTTGTCACAATACTGCCTATCAGATACGCATGTAATGTATGGTTAAGTTTATCAGAGAGTTTGGCTAAGAATGACAACAATGTACTGCTTATAGACTCTTCGACAAGCGTATCAGGTAACCTGGTACTATACTGCTTTTTAGATATGTTAATTGACTTGACTTCACTAGTTATTGTTGAAGTTAGTTTCTCAATTGCTGAGTCTATGGCACTTTCATCCGAATCTGGAACGAGCTTCAATAATCCAGGGGCTTCATTTCTAAAAACAATAATACTGGCTACTCCTGGAGATGTGAGAACTAGTAAGTCCTGTCCAAAGTGCTCTTTCAATTTTAGCATTAGCGACCTTCTTGTTAGACTGCCATGTGCTGACATAGAATACAGTTCATACAACTCTACTGAATTCCATATTCTTGATTTGTCCTCGTTCATTACGTTTACTATGTATTCGAAATCTTGATCGTCACATGAAGTGTTAGAACATGACTGTTGAGATCCTTTTGCCACATACTCAATGTGATATGGAGACATGAATGTGCACCTACAGTGAACATGGTATCTGGCATCGGCAGCATGGAGGTCACTAACTGCCCCTTCAACTCTAGCTTGCACTTCATTTGCCCACCTATCTTTCCGTGTCTGACATGCATTAAGTATTTCATCCTTGGTGTCGCTACCTGTTGTCTCAATTGCCCTAAACTGATATGCAGGTATCCATCTGTTGGGATGTTTCTGGTCAACTTCTACCAAACATATTTTTCCACAAAAAACACAATGTAGTTTGAAATCAAAAACTGGTGTTTCAGATCTTCGCCTTCGTTTTAACGGTGACGGAATTTCAAGCCCTTCATTTCTCCTTTCTAAACAACGTTTCAAGTGATTCTTAGAGCAATAAGTTGAAACGCAGTCTCTATGTGCTGTAACTGTTAGAGTCGATTCATCGTCTACATCTTTTACTAATTCTTCAAGTGATTGGTGAAGGTCATCGTTATACTGTTTGCTAAAATTAATAATTGTATGTATTCTCGTTATTCCACAAATCGATAGCTTCTTTGTTGTTCCAAGATGACAAGCATCAGCTTTCTTGAAAATGCAGTCTTCCATTTTGCATCTACTAATATTTAAGAGGAGGCTGAAAATATGTATTATATTTTATTAAGTATGTAATATAAATGAGTAATTTTAATGAAAAATACAATTTGCAAATGATATCAAAAGTGCAACATTACCAATATTTACTTGTTCTTGTGTGCGAAATATTTTGGCATCTAGCAGATATACGTTACGACATCGGCAAAGTGAACCAAATACAGATAAAGTCATTGATATGAAATAATGTTAGGACATAGTTATGTTACACAAAGTAGAACATAATGCAATGGATTAACACATCTCTTTATCCTTGTATCGCGAGTATACTCTTTAAAGAGGGATGCGATTACTAAAGATGATGATGATGATCCACGAACAGGCATAAGGAACGGTTTGGACGGTTTTTAATCTATCCTTTATGAAATTGGCGATAAGGATCCTTAAATAATACATTTCATTTGTGCAAACCATTTAAAAGTGTGTTACTGCTAATATTTAAGCATATTTGAAATATATTTGAAACTTTACAATTGCTAACTTACACCAAATTAAAGGTCAAACAAGGATCATATTTTCTAAGAGCATGTTTACTTTTATTTTACAAACGGCGTAACTTAACAAAGGGAAGGCACTGTTCTGCTACTAAACATTTACAAATCTTCTTCAGTGAAATATGCATAAAGTAGAAGTTAATATATAAAAAAAACACAAAAAAATAAACATTAACTTTTATGCATTTGTTCAATAATGGTATGATAATTATATTCATTAGTATTTCATGTTAAGGTAGAACCGCAGTCTTGTTTTCAGTCATTATTATATCATAATATAAGACAATTCTAAGCACTGTATGATATTTAGATTGTGTATAAGCTGTTAGGTAATACAGGAAAGATAAAGGAGCTTCATATTCAAAATTTTGCAATTATTTTGTATTCATAACTGAGGTACCAAAATAAACGAATTTCAGCTTAAAGTAGTGAAGCGGTTGTACCTTAATTTAAGGTAAAATATCTCATAAATATCTAACAATCCTAGTATTAATAGTTTATACATGATTTTATAAAGTTTCTGTGAAGTTTGATGTCCTAAATGAAAACCAAAGGCATTTTTCACCAACTAGTATGTTCTATAAACTGGTAATCTGAGTCTTAGCCGCCATCTTGGACGCCATCTTGAATTCTGAGAGTTGCCCAATGATGACATTTTGTCATCAGTCGGATTATTAACATGCATACCCATACCTATCATAAACTACAAAAACATTTACTTTGCAGTGAAATGCAAGGTCCATTTGGGGTTCCTAGTCGCTATCCGCTTCTTGTATGGACCCTACGTTTTAATTCCGAATTTTCATCGAATGAACAGTCACCGTTTGCACGTACAGTTTCAAATAGGAGAATCCGAACTCTCTCTAATTCAGTTTCGCAATAGGAATAATCAGCAACAATTTCATCAGTGAACAGTTTTGATGGCAATGCATGGTAACGCTCTGCAAGACGTTGATATTCCAGCACTTCCGAATTTGGATCACAGTTACCTTGGTAACCAATACGATTACGAACGTCGTTACCGCTGCTATCAAAAACATCATAATCACCGACTGAGTAAGCGATATTGCAGTTCTCGGAAGTTAATACAATTATTAAACATCACTGATGTTACAAACTTGTTTGCATATAACATCGGCGACTCTTTACGAGTCTCTCCGAATTCTGCATCACAAGGCACGTGGATAGGAACCTTAACATGTGTATCGTCTGACAGTGTGACAGGTTCTAGCTCCGTTAAGTCTGAATAATCTATTTTCTCAACAACACAGAGAAAAATATAATCCAATTTTAATAATCCATAATTATTGTACTTTCAGTATTGTACAGTTATTTACATGGTGAACACTTTTATATCTGATTTCATAACCAAATAATGTTTGCGCCTCCCGGCAGTTGATTTTTTCTACTTGTAGTATGAGACAAAGCAAATAAACTTTGATGCCTATTTTGGTACTGTGTATATCGTTTTATAATAAGAAATGTTTACTTAAAAATCAAGCACAATATTGATAATATATCCATCATAAATTATTCACATTTAATCCATTTATATTAATGAAATAATAAAAATAAAAAAACGGAGAGCAAAATTTTGAGAGACCTTTTTACGCGCATGCACAAAACGAAGTGTGTAATACAATTTAATCATGAAATCAAATTTATCCATGTAAACAAAAGTCTTTAGCTGTAAAGGTGTCTATTTTGCATGCTTTCCACGAACAAAACCGTGACAAACAAATGTAGGTCGTTTTAAAGAAATAATCCTACCGTGCAAACTCATGGAAAGCATGCTATTATAAATGTTTTCTTTTTGTCTTGTTTTTTCATGCTTTGTTTTCACTTCTAAAATAGATATGCTATTGCGTGTCTGTTCATTTTCCCCCTTTCTCCGTACAGTGGCGTGGAAATCATGCTGTATCTAAATAAATGTACACATTCTCTCCCCCGCCCCCTCTTGCCAGCTTTTACTGATCGCCTAACTTGCAAATTTACACTATTTCCTAAGAAAATTATTCTTATTGACGTCGTTTTTTTTCCTGTCGCCGAACTTTTCAATATTTCAAAGATATTCAGCTTTCAGTCGGAACTAATGTAATTTATGTTGATTCGTATTGTTCTCATAAACAGTTGGGTGAGAAATCAAAGCTCTGCTCTATTCTGTTCTCTTCATTTGTTTTCTATTTTTTGTCTAATGAGAATATTATGAACGTTATTATTTCAAAAATCTATATTGAATCGTACATCAGTTGTTGGTATATGCAGTTCCGTAAATTAACACCGTTTAAGTTACATCAGAACTGTAAGAAATCCAACAGTTTTTAATTTCTTGGTATACTTTGACATTAAATGGAAGCAAGAAGCTTTTACCCTAATACAATTATATATATACTTCTTTTGTATTGTTTATAAAGTCAAGAACAACTACATATGTGGTAATAAGTTGTAATGTTTTGAAAAATATAATTTATTTGCCTCTAAAGTTAAAGAAATTGAAAAGTTTAGTGATTTTCACTATATGCTCAATATAAGTGATGGTGATACTTTTAAAACAAAATTGGAAGCAAGAAGATGTTCATTTAGATTAAATATTTTCACATCAAATTGAAGAGGAGAAATCGATGTATACTGTCATATCTGGTAAAATATTCACAAACAAAAAGAAATATTTGAAATTAATCATTGAAAATAATTTCGCTATATAATCTATTGCTCAAAGTAATATCAGCAGGAAAACCAATATTGACTATCGGATAATTTTCAAGGGGGACAACCTACTATGATATGCCAGTCAAATATTCCAGTTCTGCTGTTTTTAAATCGATATAGAGGTAATTTCCTAAAAACTCTGTTTTTTTTTGTCTGCCTGCAAGGCAACTATCATTATAAACCATATTAAGTTGCCTTAATACAAGTATTGAGCAATGGCATTTTATTTAGTAAAAAAAAAAAAAAAGAAAAAGAAAATTGAATTGATGGTATAATCCTTCCGATGTTCATCAAAACATTTTTTTTTAATCCCAATGTGTATAGGAAATTTTCAGCCAATATTATATAAATTGATTTTTTCGTATGTTAGTTATATAATACTGATACTTTCTTCTGTCTTCTATCATATATTTTGCTGTGTGATTAACGCATCTATTTCGGATGTTTGAAGAAATATCAAATCTCGACGTTTCAGTCGTTCAATTAAGATGTTCCACATTTTAATGTAATTAGCTAGTTCAGTGATTGATAAAACATTTCTGTTGCATATGCAAATCTGACACTCTGGGATACGGCCAAAATAGATGTACTTGCCTAATGCAGACTTTGGTACTCCTAGTCCTTAAGTTTAGTAAATATTTCACAACTGTCATTCATATAATAATTTTTTATTGTAGACGCGCACTTTAAATGCTTACCGTGCTCAAATGTAGATTTGTATCAACAAAAGTTTTACCATTATTACAAAAAGTGGATGACATAATTTGATATCCTTTCATGATCCTTTCATGATTCAGACACGTTAGTAAAGAAATTTTAGTAATCTTCAAAAGATTTACCAGATATAATGCTGAATCAAGTTTAGCGGTCAAAAAAGTTTACTGCATCAAAATGACAGTATATGTTATCAGATACATTTGCATCATAAACTAAACACTACTAAATGCAAAAAGTGTTTACAATACTATGGAAAAAATGGTCCGATGAAATTGCTTTTAAATGTAAATAGCGAAATGAATGCCGCAAGTTAAGTCTTTTTGCCTTTTAAGTTGCTTGGATCTCATTACTTGGTAATATGAACATAAATGGCAGTGTCATTGCATTTGTAAAACAAATTGAGAATAAAAGCTCTTGATAACTGCGTTCGAATAATATAAACAGACAGAAACCCTAATACTGTAAATAACGGAAATTCAAATGATTGCAGGGGGAAAAAACGTCTTATTTCAACTAGAGATGAATGTATATCTACTTTCATTCCAAGAAACAAAGTCAAATATTGCAATGCTAAGTTTGACTATTCAAAGAATTGAGAGAGCTGTTCTGTTGAAACAGATTTCTTTGCCACACATTGGTTCAGTTTTTCGTATCGATCAACATTCTGTATTTTTTTGGGTCACACACTTTTCAACACTTGTACCATTAGGGTGTACTTTTAAGCAAGAGTACATAACTCAGTCTGTCAACAACTTCGTCTGAATTATGGCCACTTTTAACTTACTTTCAGACAAGTTCATATTTTATCGAAACTGTTTGACATATGGCTTTGGAAATTTTATCACTAATTATGCCCCTATTCGAAGGAGGGGTATATGTTTTGCAGATGTCGGTCGGTCAGTAGGTATGTAGACCAATCTGTTTCCGAATGATAACTCAAGAACGCTTGGGCCTAGGATCGTGACAAAGTTTATAGGGAGGTTGGTCATTACCAGCAGATGACCCCTATTGATTTTGAGATCAGTATGTCAGAGTTCAAGGTCACAGTGACCCAGAAAAGTAAAACGGTTTCAAGATGGTGGGGGAGCAGGTCATTTCGTGTTCAACAAGCTTTTTATACCATTCCACGTTTTGTGTAAACTGTTTCACATATGCCTTTGAAACATTGTATACCTGTCCACCATAATTATCCTCATTTGTGTTGACCAATTATTTACATCAGTTCTTTAAATAGTGAAGTGTGCTGTCAACAGACAGCTTCTGTGCTATATCTGAAGTAAATAATTCCAGACATACCGGTCTGATCACACCCAAAATCGAGTTATTCCAACAGCTAGTGCTCATATACATTGCCATCAAATTTGATCAAAATTGTTATGAAAATGTTCAAGCTAGAGCATTAAAGATGTAAAATATTACAATTTTTGTTATATCAAGGACACATAACTCTGGATTTACTTGTCTGATAATGCCCAAAATCTAGCTCTTACAAGACCTAATGGCCATACACATTGTCCATAAATTTAATGAAGATTTCTTTGAATAAAAAATAACTGCAGTTGTAAACAATGTGAAATATTGCCATTTTTTACTATATCAGGGGCACATTACTCCGGACATACTGATTGGATCATCCCATAATGCAACTCATTCCAGATCATGTAGCCATGCAGATTGATTTTTACTTTGATGAAGGTTATTTAAGTAATATTCTTACTATTGTTAACAATGCTATATAATTCCCATCTAAAAAAGTGGGTGGGGTAATATTATATCTGTTTATTATGATGAAATGTCAATGTAAATGGTTTGGAACTATTTCATATTCAAAATTATGTTTTGCACAAGTGTTAGTATTGTGTTGGTGTTTTTTTTAGTGAAAATATTTGTACTTGTAGCTTATATGCCATCCAACCCCAAAAGTAAAAAATATTGGCACTTTCATGATAAAATACTGAATATCTCTCTTATTTGTTCGGTGACCCCCAATTTTTTTCCCCTTATTTTGAAGCAATTTTTAGACATAATATATACAAAAATTATTTCAAAAATCTTAATTGTAGAAATAAAGTTATCCTATCTTTAGACTGACACAAGTACTGGTTTCATGGGAAAAAAGTGGGTGGGGTAATTATATTGCCTTGTGAAAATGAATCACAGTATTATGTAAAAATCATTAAAATTTCATACTTAGTTCGTAATATATTCAAACTGATTTGTTGGAAATACAATTTTTTTACAACTGATAAAGATAGTTTGTGTTTTGATATGTACCCCCAATTTTAACAGGTTTTTCAAATTCCACTTTTGTCTTGACAGTGTGTGTAGAAAATGGCCGATATAATGAAAAGGAGTTCGGTGACCTACCGTTTTTTTTTTTGCTTTAATATGCAATAGATACTAAAGATCTTCAAACATGCAAAGTATGAAAAAATTCTTAATTGTAGAACAAATTGGCCTGAAATGTATCCAACATCCTTAAATCACTCAAATTTAGAATTTAAACCAACAACAGCAAATCTCATTCGGTCAGATGTGTTGAACCTAATTATAAATTCTTGTTACACGTTTACACATACCATTGCTTCAAAATTGTACGAGTATATTATACGAATAAAACTTCATATATTTATCATACTAAAAACAGTATATTCGGGCAGTACATGTTAAGCCTTACAGCTTTAAATATATCCCTAATGTCTGTCTCAAATAAGTTATGTCATACATTGTAGATACCAGTATAAACTTTGATCTTCACTCTTCAGTTTCAAAAAAGCTCCAGTATTGTAGTATCTGCCAAGGATGAGGGTCAGATGTGTTGCCCATAGTTATATCAAAACGTCAGTTTGGGAACTTTCTAGATTGGCTAATTAAGGCAAGTGGCTGCTTAATTAATACCTGTAGGTGACCGCTAATGCAGGATGTACTGTATACCTCTATCACAGTTCAACATTAAATATGTGCAAAAAGCCTCTTTCAATCTTCATTTCATCTTATATCTCATCTCCTTAGCCTTCAAATTTTATTTATTGAATTTCTTTTTTATATTGTTGCTGTCGAAAAATGACGATATGCCTGTGCGTATATTAGTGTGCTGAGCTACGTGCCTGTCATATGCATTATAGATCTACACAGGTCATACCGGCCAGTCGCTTTTACAGGAAACCATTCGGATCCGATTGAAATTCGCACCCCTCCCATCGTCATTTCGTACTTTGCCACTTATAACCGGACAATAACTTACGGAACCTGGGAATTGGGAAGTTGGGGTTGATTACATCCTCCACCAGAAAAGTTTACATACCAATATTTTCTGGCTATTTTATCTTCAAAATAAATTCATTTTTTTCCAAACCTAATCTGATTTCAAACTATGGTTAAGATTCAAAATAAACCGGTCAATTTGTTGGTGTCAAAAACAAAATCATTTGAAACTTAATGATTTATCATTATAGTTTATATGTAATTCATTTTTATCAAAATATCGTTGATGGACAACGGTGCGGTTTATTTTCACTTGTTTTGAAGAATATTTAGCGCAAAGATGCTGTTAAGACGATAGCAAATGCCGCGTGGACATGTGGTATCATGGTCAATTAATGAAACTTCATTTGTGCTGTGATCATTATTTAATATGAATTTGATTTTTTTTAACCTAATGAATATTTATTTTAATTTTACGTCGCAAACAATTTATTAAATGGCATTCTGCTCTTATATGTGTGGTGAGTTTTACCGATATCCAGTCTTTTTAGCAACATCCTTGTCATTGTATGAAAGAAGAACTGTTTTCATAGAAAACTAATGTCCTTTTCAGCATGACAGCAACATTAGACGGAACTTTGACTGTAGGGAAAATTGTCTGAACATTTTTACATTTAGTTTTACTCGTATGAGATAAACCAGGAGCTCCATCAAGAAGAATATTATACATTCACCTCCCAAAAAGTAAGTCCTGTGTTGCACCCGTGACCTCCATCGCAAGAGACACACATTACAAATGAACCATAAATTAATATAAATACCCAGGGTAGACCACGCAGTGGAAAGAGTAATTTTTTCTTTCAAATAAAAACAGTTTAGTTTAATCATGTTATTGCATATTTTCATTATATACATAATACACGCATATCTAATACAGAAGTATGAAAATAGCAAATGGGTTGGACTTAAGTTATACCAACATTATAAGCAGCCCTTCCCACTGCGTCAGATAATTGTAGATTAAACTACTGGCGGTTTTTATAATTTAAAGAAATAAAGAAAAACACATAGAAAAATGTTTCAATTACACAAACAAAAAAGAAAAGAAAAATTGGAAACTAAAATAGTAAAAATTGATTATACAAAAACTATTGTTGTACTTCTGTTACAATGCCACCAACGCGACCGACTGCATCCCCTCCCCCCGCGATGCTCGACCCCCTGTTGAACTAGGTACTACATGTAATCTGTGACCAGGAAGCGCTATAATTATACTTGTTGATGAAATCGTCCTGTATTTTTTATGTATACCTGTACGTCATTAAAGATCTTTTCATTTTGTGAATCAGTCAAAGTATCCGCACCAAAAAGAAGTTTGCGTGGGCTTAATGGATGGAAAGAGCGAGTACTTTGAAAGAGTTATAGTCTTGCATTTCGAAACTGGGTACATTTGAAAAAGAAGTGTTCTGTATCTTCAATTCCATCTCCACATGCGCAAATAGGATCATCTCTGAGATGGTTTGTAAAAAGGTCAAAATTTACGTTGCTGCACCTATTTCTCATGCGTGCGTGATGAACTGAATTTAATCTTTCTCCGTATAGAAAGTATTTAGGTATGTTTGGTGGTTTGAACATAATTTTTAACTGGGATTTGAAAGAAGCAAGCGTCGGTGATTCACGGATACTATTGTCGAGTTCGTTCCATAGATTCAGTGATGACGGGACGACAGATTTAGAGTACATTTCAGTACGTCTTGATAGCGTGACGAAGTCAGAATTGTTTCTTAAGTTATATGGAGTCGAATCTTCAACAGAGTTGGGGAAAAGTTCCCTAAGGTATTCTGGCAATAGACCATTTTTATATTTGTAAATCAGATTCAGTTTTTGAATTTTTCTACGATCTGACAAGGAGACCCAACCTATTTCATGTGTAAGACGTTCTATTGATACGGAACGCGTGAGACCTGTCACTATTCTGGCAGCTTCATACCGAATATTGTCCAGAGAGTTCTTTTCATATTGCGTGCAACTGTCCCAAACAATTGATGCGTATTCAATAAGAGGTCTTAAGTAAGCTATATAAATTTGGTTTAGTGTAACGCGTTTCAGTTTGTATTTTAATTGACGCATAGATCCGAGCACTTTCGATGCTGATGCCAAAATATTATTGATATGGTCATGCCATTTGCCATCTTGGCTGAAAGTAATTCCTAAATGTTTATGATGGTCGACAAAACTAAGCGGTGTATCTTCAAAAATAAGGGATGGTTTCATGGAATTAGATAGCCCGAAGAACATCATTTCTGCTTTAGCTGGGTTAAACTTGATCAGCCATTGTTTTGCCCAAGAAGAAATTTTTTCAAGATCAGAATTTAACATTTCTTCCATGAGAGGAATGATAAAAGGACCGCTGATTAGTTTTCACACATATATAGATTCCAAAGGCAATAATTTTGCTTAAAAGATACAGACAGCAGCAACATATTTGGACAAAAGTCTTGGGATGTAGTAGCGGATTCTTTGTAGGGCAGTAAAGTGTGGTCATGTGTACCAAAGATTTGCTTTTGATTTGTAAAATCATTGCAGTTTCTAAAAGTTTAATAACCGCGGGCGTGTTATGCAGCGACATAACTATAGTTTATTGTCGTATATTGTCTACCAACGGATCATGCTTTACAAGTTCAGGTTTTCTTCTTTTAAAGTTGTCATATAAGTTTAAGTCATCTTGTAATATAACTAGAATAATAAACATTTAATAACGGACGAAAGTTATTATATTATTAGCCATACAGTTTATGAAGAGAGGTTTAGAGATATCGGAGTCAGTATGGTGACGTAAAGACTACAACCCAGTAAACCAGAATCGCCAGTTCCCCCCAAATTTATTAACTGCAGAATAGATAGAACTATCTGTTTAGTTTTATAAAAGTTTTATTTACAATATAAAAAAGCTTTATTTTAGTACAACATGCAAAACCTACGCAATTAACGAATACAATTTCTAGAAAGTAACCGCTGACGTCACGAAAGAGAAGCCCGAAGAGAAAAAATGGGAAAGGCAGACAATTCAAGTGTCATCAGAATACATGAAACAGAGGCTTAAACTACATGAGCTACAGACAACTCTCAGGCAGTTGAAGACAAAGAAGTCTCTTGGACCAGATGGAGTCACAAATGAAATGCTTACCCACTTAGGTACTGCAGCAATTTGCAAACTTCTGGAAATTTACAACTACAGCTGGACACAAGGGCTACTCCCACAGATATGGAAAGAGACAGTCATGATCCCCATCCATAAGAAAGGGAAGGATCCAAAGAATGCCGAAGGCTATGGTCCAATCAGTCTAACCAGTTGTGTTTTAAAGACCATCGAAAGGATTGTGAATGCACGTCTGAAGTGGTACATGGAGACTAAAAACCTACTCGCAGCACAACAAGCTGAAGACCAGACCTTACCTATCGCAAGAGACACAGGACGCCTTCCAAGAGCAAGAAGTCGTGCTTACAGCAAGGATTAATCTGCAGCGAGCCTTCGACAAAGTCTTGACTGATAGTGGATTTCATCCCATTGTGGACTTGCAGGAAATGAAGAGGCAGACCAACTGGCTAAGCTAGGAGCTCAGTCAGAACAATCATCAAGGCACTAACGAGACCAAGGATAGAGGAAGATGTTTTTCATCTCCTTGATCAGTCTGAACAAGTGATGCAGGTCAGGCTTTGCCCAGGGCACAACTAGCTCAATGCAAATATACAAGAAATACAGACTGGCACCATCACCAACATGTCCGTGCGGTGAGGAAGATCAGACTACGGAGCATATACTCCAGCAATGTAAAAGGCATGACCAGGAGCGAGCTGCGACTTGACCAATAGATACCTCAATCCACCAGAAACTGTATGGAGGCATTGAGGATCTGCGGCAAACCACAAGTTTCATCGTTGTCACTAGTCTGACAGTGTAGGGCGAACGAAGAAGAAGGTTTCAAAATTTTCATTCATTAAACTTTAGAACCGTTTACATAAATTCACATAAGAATTGCCAATAATTTTTAAAATGATATTTCATTCCATATGCCAGTATACTGTTCTATGCTTTATTCTAATTTTTAAATGACACTATGTAATATCCAGTTGTAGGTTTTCTATTTTTTTGATAAATGACATTATGCAGTTTTTTCCAGTTTAACTACCTTAATTAATTGACATTTATCCCTGTACAGTTTAGCCCGCCCGCTGAGCGCAGATTTACGGATCGCGGGGTCGCGTGTTCGATCCCCAGGGGGGTGGAGGAGGCGTATGTTATCCGTGACGATTGATAAACGACATTGTGTCTCATATCATTCGTTCTCCACCTCTGATTCATGTGGGGAAATTGGCAGTTACTTGCGGAGAACAGGTATGTACTGGTACGGAATCCAGGAACACTGGTTAGGTTAACTGCCCGCCGACACATAACTGAAATACAGTTGAAGACGGTGTTAACCCAAAACAAACTATACAATTTATCACAATGTCATTATCTTTCAGTAACTGACTTGAAAATTTGCATTTTTGCACAAAGTATTACAATATTAGATAGTAATTTATAAAGTCAAATTCTCAGCACATGTAAATGTATTTAACTCTAATTGGGCTTAGTGTCAAAAGAACTGTAGCGCTGCATTCACAATTATTGGGAAAGGTATGAAACTTTTAATTTACCACGGTTCATCGTTCATATGCTTCAGTATTTAACCACTCGGGCTAACGCCTTCGTGGTTCAATCCCTACACATCTGAACTCTGAGCCGTGGTAAGCTAAACGATAAACCACTGGAAGGCCTTGATTATTTGTTAGGTATAAATGGTACAGAAAAATGGAAATTTATTAATATATTAATAATCTAAACTGTTGTACCTTTAATTCAAGAAAGTGAGTAATATATACACTTCAGATCATAAGTTCTGTACAGTGCATAAAAAGTAAAATAAAATAAATTAACGTATCCGTTTTACCTGTATTTTGATTTGATACCCAAATGTATTCATTTTCACACACTAATCCCAAACTTGAACAAATTTTGTTCATTCTTGTGTGTGCCGGTGGTCTAGTGGTAACACGCTTTACTGTCAATCCAGAGGTCAGGAGTTCGAATCCCGGTCCAGGCATTGGAAATTTCAGAGATGCTTTTGAGTGTCTCCCGCCTAAATAGAGGCCTGAACTGGTTCTTCCCAGGAAAGACGGCTTCGCGTGTATCGGTGCTATACAGAACCATACGAACCAGACTGTCTATTCGCAACGAGCTAGGCTAAGTTAGCCGGACACGTCTATGGCAAGCCAATTGTCCAATAATTACGTGAACCCTAGTTCACGGTCGAAAAACTAGGATTAACGATCGATAAACTAGGTTTTTCGAACGTAAAGCTAGGTTTTTCGAATACTCACCTGTATTTTCGAGCGAAATCATAGGATAACGCCGTGAACCATAGTTCACGCTCGTTATTGTAGGTTCACGATTGTAAACCCCAGTTCACGGTCGTAAACATAGGTTCACGTTCGTAAACTATGGTTTACGAGCGTGAACCGGGGTTTACGAGCGTAAACATAGGATAACGATCGTAAACATAGGATAACGACCGAAACTCATAGTTCAATCGAGAAACCTAGTTTATCAAACGTAAACCATGGTTTACGGTCGATATATTAGGATTATAGAATCAACAATGAATTTCGGGCGTGAACATGGGTTTACGGCCATGAGCCTATGTTTACGAGCGTGAACTTAGGTTTACGTTCGATAAACTAGGTTTTTCAAACGTAAAACCAGGTTTTTCAAATACTAACCTATTTTTTTCGAGCGAAAACATAGGATAACGTCGTAAACCATAGTTCACGCTCGTAAACGTAGGTTCACGTTCGTAAACCCAAGTTTACGGTCGTAAACATAGGATAACGACCGAAATTCATAGTTCAATCGAGAAACCTAGTTTATCGAACGTAAACCATGGTTTACGATTGATATACTAGGATTATGAAATCAACTATCAATTTCGGCCGTAAACCTATGTTTACGGTCGTGCACCTACATCTACGAGCGTGAACCTAGGTTGACGCCTACATTATATTAATGTTTTACAAAACGAAGTAAATAGCACTAAAACCTATACATTGAGTCCTTCTGTTGAAAATAATTTGGTCACTGATCACATCACTGAAGTTTCTAATTTAAAAGTTCGTATAGACGATCAACAACTTAAACTACCAACCATGTACTGGATACCTAAATTGCATAAACAACCATATAAAGCTCGCTTCATCGCTAATTCAAGCTCTTGTACAACTACAAATATTTCAAAACTATTAACATCATGTCTAACTGCTGTGAAAGCCCACGTGGAAAGATACTGCGATAAAGTATACGAAAACTCTGGTAAACACTAATTTTGGTCGATTAAAAATTCTGGCGAAATCCTGGATAAGTTTAAAATTAATAATTACAAGGTATATACAGTCAGTACATACGATTTTTCTACTTTGTATACCACTTTACCACATAACTTAATAAATGACAAACTAATTGCCCTAGTTCAAAAGACTTTTGCCAGAGAGAATGCTACATTTCTCGCTTGCAATTTTGATAAAGCTTTTTTTACCAGCAATATTATTAAACATTATACAATGTGGACCTGTGACGAAGTTTGTAAAGCCCTTTCCTTTTTATTGAACAACATTTACATCAGGTTTGGGAATGCAGTTTTTAGACAAGTAGTTGGTATTCCCATGGGAACAAATTGTGCACCTCTTGTCGCAGATTTGTTTTTATATTGTTATGAAAGAGACTTTATGTTGAGCCTTTCTCCAGATACGCAGGCAGATATTATAATTGCATTTAATTATACATCACGCTATCTGGATGATATTCTTAATATGGATAATCCATTTTTTTGTCAATTGGTGGGTACTATTAATCCTAGGGAGCTTCAGTTAATTAAAACTAACAATTCGGATACTGGTGCTTCATTTTTAGATTTACGTCTCTCTATTTATGACAATATTGTACATACCAAAATCTATGACAAGAGGGATGATTTTAATTTTAGTATTGTAAATTTTCCTCATTTGGATGGGGATGTACCTCAGGCTACATCTTATGGGGTATATATTTCTCAATTAATTCGGTTTGCCAGAGCGTGTAGTCATGTCAAGCATTTCAATGAATGTAATCAATATATTACAAGTAAACTTCTTCAGCAAGGCTACCGTTATTACAAATTGCGTAAATATTTTGCTAAATTTTACAATCGTAATTCTGATTTAGTTTTAAAATTCAATAGTAATTTAAAGACACTTCTACGAGAAGGTATTTCTAAACCCGTTTTTTTATGGGGATGTGGTTTACAAACTTCGTAAGATCTTGGGTCATGGTAATTTTCCAAATGTATTTGGTAAAATTATAAAACGTTTTATTAAAAGAGGTTAGGACCCAACTGTTTTGAGACATGCCGCATGTTTAGTGTTCAACCCGTTTACAGTTGGACACTACGCTTCCCTCTTTGATTGTGTCTGACGGAAGAGGGGGAGGACTCTATGATGTGTTTCTCTTGTTGCTCTGTCTTCTGAAAAGGCATTGAGTACATGCGTTTTTGGTTCTAAAGATTTGCTTTTTATATATTTATACACGAGCATTTTTGTGTTTTACATGCCGTGCCTTTTTGTTTCCATTACGTGTGTTAGAGATTCACCTGGAGGGGATTACTTTTATTTACACTGTCCCGTGTCTTTGGAACATGGTGGGGGTAAGAGTGAGGTTGGGTGCGCACCATAAACCGGTTTAAGCTCCCCAGTAGCGTTTTTGCCACTGGCCGTTTTTAGGCGGTGCCCCACTGTGTTCCTTTGTTTGTTCGTTTTGTCCTGGTGTGTTGGCTTTGTGTGTGTGCGCGTGTATATCACTATGTGTATGTGTGTGTGTTTGTGGTGTGCGCGTCTGCGTGCTGTGGGTTTCGTTTTGGGGAAGCTGCGTTTTTGGTACGTGGCATTCCCTGTTTGATATTTATCTTTGTTTTTTACGGCCGTAAACTACAGTTTACCTTCGTTAAACCGTGTTTATCGATTTGTAACTATATGGCAAGCCAGTTGTCCAATAATTACGTGAACCCTAGTTCACGGTCGAAAAACTAGGATTAACGATCGATAAACTAGGTTTTTCGAACGTAAAACTAGATTTTTCGAATACTAACCTATATTTTCGAGCGAAAACATAGGATAACGCCGTGAACCATAGTTCACGCCCGCTAATGTAGGTTCACGATTGTAAACCCCAGTTCTCGGTCGTAAACATAGGTTCACGTTCGTAAACTATGGTTTACGAGCGTGAACCGGGGTTTACGAGCGTAAACATAGGATAACGATCGTAAACATAGGATAACGACCGAAATTCATAGTTCATTCGAGAAACCTAGTTTATCAAACGTAAACCATGGTTTACGGTCGATATATTAGGATTATAGAATCAACAATAAATTTCAGGCGTGAACATGGGTTTACGGCCATAAACCTACGTGTTTATCATGAAAAGGGCGCTATATAAATCTGGTATAATAAAACAGTAATAATCTAAGTAATAATAAAACTTTTTATGCAACTTCTGTTAACACTACCATCAAAATCAGTTTAACACTTCAATTTCAAGTACACATGAACTTAATCACCGCTAATAACGGGTATGTCCACCGCTAGCACTGCACACGGCTGTACAGGAAAAGATTTTGTTTGATTGTTTGTTTGTTTAGGGTTTAACGCCGTTTTTCAACAGTATTCCAGTAATGTAACGGCGGGCATTAACCTAACCAGTGTTCAGTACAAACCTGTTCTCCGCAAGTAACTGCCAACTTCCCTACATGCATCAGAGGTGGAGGACTAATGATTTCAGACACAATGTCGTTTATCAAATAGTCACGGAGAACATAAGTCTCGCCCGAGGATCGAACGCACGACCCCGCGATCCGTAGACCAACGCTCTACCTACTGAGCTAAGCGGGCGGGCACAATGAAAAGAAGATTGGGATGTGAGGGTGTGTTTTAAATATTTGTAAATATTTTCTGAGAGTGAAAAATTTTCCTAACCTGTTCATCAAAGTAAAATTCAAGAGGGCGCCGTAGCAGTTGTAAACTATGACGTCAGAACAGAGATAACTGCGTTATACACTGCACGGTAAGGACCTCAGAATTGTCTCCACTATCTATCCAAATTTCAGAAAAGTGGACTTCTTTTAGTAATACAATGTATAATTATTAGTTATCCCCGATCTATAAAACAATAAATAAACATTTAAATTGTGTGCATAAATAGTACAAACAAAGAATTGTGTGTTATGCTGTTATTCTTCTTGGTTGCATTCTTTGCTTCCAAAGGATCTTTTTACAGATTTTATTAGATTAAAAAGACGGTACACACTTAATCAATGTATAATTTGTACACTAGCACCACTGAAAATCTGGTCGTTTTATAACAAATGGCTGAAATATAATCCGGTACAGTTCACGCTTGTCTTAAAATGTTGCACTCCAACGCAGTGATCTCCCTTGCCGCTTCGTTCATTGATCACAGCCAACACAACATTCACGTGACCATTGTTCATCACGTGATGATCAAATTAAAAATAAACTTGTATCTTAATATAATATACTAAACTTTTGACAATAACATATCTTGGCCAGCAGTAAAATATTCAAAAGCCACCATCTGTTTCGGCTTGGGTCAATGCACGGCTACTAAACGCTAGCGCCACCACCAAATTGTGGGGATAAGGAAAAGAGCTATCGACATTTCCGCGGTGCAGCTATCGCCCGTTTCTACTTGTAAACACGTGAGTAAAATTTATATTTTGTCTTATATTTTCATTGATAGAACTTTTTCGAAAATCGGAGAATGTAGTTCCGTGTAACAACAGTTTTACTACATGTTGGCTGTGATTTCATTAAAATAATATGCAAATTGTGGTGTCAGGATCTTTTCTCCCGAATCTGACAGTGGCACATTTTCGTATCGGCCAGTATTCGAACACCATTCCGATGAATAGACACACTGTAAGAACATACCTGCGCATGCAAATGGTGTAGAAATGATAAATAATTATATACGCACACACCATGAATAATAAAATCTCGGGTTAGAAGAATATACCAGAATTTTTATAAGTGGTGGCGCTATAACTCTAGTGATGGCGCTATACAGTAGTGGTGGCGCTGTTGCTAACGCTTTCGGAACAAAACAAACACCAACATTCTCTAATTGATAATTTTCCTGCAGGGAATTATGTTATTAAAGAAAGAAAAACACGATCATAGTTTACTTACCTTTATGAAACATTCTCTATCCAAGAAAAAAAAGAACAAAATACTCACAGACCCTTGGGACTCTTGTAGTCAAAGTAAATATTTTCCTTTGTTTAAAATGTTAATGTAGAATTATTTCTAACTTTTAAATATTCTACTTAAATACAAACGTAAGTGTACTTTAAATTCAGGTCAAGAAAAATAGTAGCAATACTTTTATTTCAAACATAGATTTGTGTCCAGGAAATAATTTGAAGATAGTGTAGAATTTATTTGTTATATTAAGATTCTGAAAGTTACTCCCCTTTGTTTTTATACGTCGTTTGCATGTCAATAGAGAGTTTGAGATTTCAAACTTCGCCTTCCCCTTCAACGTCTCTCATATATATTTTGGGTAAAACGTCACAGATATGCGTGTATTTTATTTATATCACACGTTGCTACTAAAGTTTTCATGTAGTATCACGTAAGCCTAAGACTTCTCTTTATTACTATGCGAAATAAAAAGCTTAGTTTCAGGATTTCTGCTTATTAAGTTATTTGTTATCCATATATATAATTAGACTAAATTTGATGCGAAACACTTTCAATAGGTATAAGAATAATGAAGTTTTGTATGGCTAATGATTTTAACTAAATACATTGAATTGAACCTGGAAGTATGAAGTTATCAATTGATTTTGAGAAACTTTGAGATTTTGTTCAAACTTTAACGTCTACGGCATATTTGTGTCCCCAGGCGGTATCGATTATACCAGATGGGCCTTTTTGTCGTATGAAGTGAAGTTTTGAACGTCCGAAGATGTGATATCACGAAAGTCGAAACTTCATTCTTTTTACATCTACTCTGTCCACATACTCGGCATCAAAGACTGAAATCTGGATTAAGGCACATGGCATGACAGTCATTTTACTTGAAAAATAAATAATTACGCGCGATTATCATTTGGTGGAACATTTTATTTTCACATCCAAATAAAATCAATCTGTTTCTGTCGGACACTTAATACGACAACTGCGTTTTAATTATAAACATAAAATGGTACTAGTAAGACGGAAAATTCTTCTGAAGTATCAGACAATTTCAGATCTATGATATCATGATGAGAGACGTTTCCTGTTAGCCGTATGGGATAACTCCATTCTTTAAATGCACGGAACCAGAACCTGGCAGAGGGACATTGTGGGTTAATTCCCCCTTTGATTCTTATATTTTACAAAGAAAGTCGGTCTTGAAACTCGGCGTGACCCTACCCCCCCCCCCCCCCCCCACACACACACACACACACTGAAATGGGTGTGATCCCCTCTTTAATGTTGGTGTCCCTCTAACCAAAACTCCTGGATCCGCAGATGCTTTACTTATAAAATAGTGTATTAAAATCATATTCTTATATGGCTAACAATGCTTTAATCATCATAACGACGTCACGTCAATGTGGTATTTAGCAAGAAATAGCGCTTTAAAATTTCATGAAATATTTTACTTAATAACATGTTTTAAACGAAATGTCACATTGCACAAAAATTTTGATTAATTTATAATCATGCTGAATTAGTTATTCGCTTTGCAGAATAATTCGCAATAATTTTCGCTCGAACTGAATTCTGCCGCATAAAGAACATATTAGAATCGAAATAATTTATAGCAAACAGTGCTTTATTATTAGGTTATTTAACATTGTTCTGTACAATACGGTGATATATTTGAACTCGTACCCAGCTGAGAAAACCATATTGGACGAGCCGCTAGGCGAGTTCAATATGGTTTTCTCAGCTGGGTACGAGTCCAAATATATCTCGTATTGTACAGTACAATGTTAAATAACCTTTTTATTCTATATCTATTTTATCTTACTATAATAATAGTTTAAATTAAAAATGTTTCACTGAATATTGTATTCCTGCCTTTTCTAGTTTTTTCCCAGCTTGGTATGAGTGCAAATATATTTTATACAGAACAATGTTAGACCTTAAATAACCTTTTTATTCTATATTTATTTCCCTTCATACGTAATATACGTAATTCATTGAATGTTGTTTTTTCTGCGTATCATCATTAAAAAAAGTATATGGTGCAACCTCCCTACAACAGCCATTTGGCGATTTGGGTGGTAATAATACTTGGCTGAGATATTATGCCCACAAACATTGTCAGCAAGTTTGGTGAAGATCGGATGAAAACTGTTCGGCTTAAAAGAGCGGACAAGGCTAAATTCCCCGTTTTTCGAGTAATTCAATGACTATAATCAAAGATTGCCTGGTACAATTTGGCTGGTTATCGAAATTGGCCGAGATGTAATGCCCACAAACATTCTCAGCTAGTTTGGTGAAGAGCCGACGAAAACTGAATTATAGAGCAGACATGTTTTGGATGCTGACCGCCCGTCCGCTGCCATTCATAATCTTCTCCATTTTGTTTCTTAACCGTTAAACAAAAAAATGCTGAGGTAGCTATTCAGATAGTCAGGGCTGATACCAATTTCTAGGTTTCGTCCGGAACGGCTTCTTTTAGCGACTTTTCAAATATTCCAACACCTGATGATCCTTTTTACTGTATTTCTAAGTTTTTGATTATTAACGAACGTTTTAATATCTAAATCAGATAGCATTGTTATCCCTTGAATCGTTTTTTGTGTGTTGTAAACAAACAAAAAAAAAAACTCAAATTAAATCCAGATTTCAAGACGCATAATCAAACTCTGTACACAGAGCGCCTACTTATCCGATTTACATTCGGAACATTTTCACGCGTTTCTGGCTTTATCATATGTTTAACATGGGACTGTTGAACCGTCCAAATACAGAAAATACAGGATTTTTTGTACGCGCGTGCGTCCAAATACAGAAAATACAGGATTTTTGTACGCACGTGCATCCAAATACCGTAATATATTGTACGGTCACGTGTTGCAAATGAACGTTCGCGATTGGATAGATAAAATAGGTATAGAATAAAGGTTATTAACTTTGTATGTGGATATATGCTCGAGTTCTGCAGCGGTAATATTGCGCGACTTTAGGAGCGCAATATTGTCCGCGAAAGAACGAGTGCATATATCCACATACAAAGTTGATAACAAATTATCGTTCTGTCACGAAAGACAGGAAAAAATACGGAAAAAATTCTCCGAAAACGCAATAAACAAATCAAACTGACGCGCATTAATATTTTCCGCGAAAATGACGTCAACTTGTTGTCGCAACGTGCGCGTGGATGCCATGGACGTCACGCGATTCTTTCCATTACAACGTTAAGAAAACATTCCACGTCCTATATTAGTCCAACTCATGACGTAATTATAACTTTCATTTCATTTCAGTATGATAAATTACGTGGCAGTATCCAATAGGTCAGATTAATCAAAGTGTAAAAGTAAACAAAATGTTGCATAAATAACAAATGAAACAAACACACAATAGCAACAAAAATCTAAAGAAACGAGATCCGCAATGGACGGACCGTCAGGGGAGGTAACTAGAGTCACGGATTGGGACTAGTCCGATAAGAAAGCGTTCAACGTCATGATATGGAAAAATATTGCACGATCGAGGTCCATTGAAACCCAATGGAAAATAATTTTAGGTATGTAATAATCATTTTTATTTCCTCTCATGTATGATTTACAATCGTGCATTGTATACTGACTATACTGACAGAATTTTATATAAAACCTAAATGTTTGGAGCAACACTAACGAGTTTTTACATTGTTCACATTGTTTTATCGTGTGTTGTTTTTTTTTTTGTTGTTGTTGTTGTTGTTTTTTGTTTTCTAGTGTTTTTTTTTTTTTTGGTAATCGCTCTAATATCCATGCGATGATTATATTTATTGAAATGTTTTTTATTTAATTTTCATTTTTTTCATTTTTAAAACCTCTTGTAAAATTCCTGCCCTTTCGGACAATTGGTATGAAAATGCACGAAAAAAACGATCGTAATTACGGATAAATTGAATGGGCGGATTAAAAGAAGTAAGGTTCATTCTAATGTTTGAAATCTCAAGGAATTTTAATCGAACTTCAACTTCATACGTTAACTTCGCAAGAGACGTTGAAGGGGAAGGCGAAGGTTGAAATCTCAAACTCTCTAAAGTAAACAGAAGACCTTACTTTCACAATTCTTTCTGAAAAGTGAGTACAGTACATTTTCAATTCCAATCGATTAAATACGATTAATCAATAGAGCTTAGATGTACAATCTGAATCCATATACATGTAGATTATTTTGCGATCATGTAGAGGTTACTACATGTATTTTGTTGAGTAACGTAATTTGGGTGTAGTGTGGGATAGGTTGATAACATCGATTATTGTAGAAATTTCCGTGGCTTGCAGACAGACATTTTCATATATTAAAATTTAATATATCAGCCACTAATCATATACAACAGCGCCACCACTACTGTATAGCGCCACCACTTGAGTGATAGCGCCACCACTTTCAAAAATAGTCTTGTTTTAACTTTTTACTGTGTTTTTCGTAATTGTTTTGTGTATGGGAATACGTGTAATTCATTTCTACACCATTTGCATGCGCAGATATGTTCTTACAGTGTGTCTATTCATTGGAATGTTGTTCGAATACTGGCCGATTTTCATTCTCCGATTTTCGAAAAAAGTTCTATCAATGAAAATATAAGACAAAATATAAACTTTACTTGCGTGTTTACAAGTAGAAACGGGCGATAGCTGCACCGCGGAAATGTCGATAGCTCTTTTCCTTATCCCCACAATTTGGTGGTGGAGCTAGCGTTTAATAGCCGTGCATTGACCCAAGCCGAAATAGATGGTGGCTTTTGAATATTTTACTGCTGGCCAAGATATGTTATTGTCAAAAGTTTAGTATATTATATTAAGATACAAGTTTATTTTTAATTTGATCATCACGTGATGAACAATGGTCACGTGAATGTTGTGTTGGCTGTGATCAATGAACGAAGCGGCAAGGGAGATCACTGCGTTGGAGTGCAACATTTAAAGACAAGCGTGAAATGTACCGGATTATATTTCAGCCATTTGTTATAAAACGACCAGATTTTCAGTAGTGCTAGTGTACAAATTATACATTGATTAAGTGTGTACCGTCTTTTTAATCTAATAAAATCTGTAAAAAGATCCTTTGGAAGCAAAGAATGCAACCAAGAAGAATAACAGCATAACACACAATTCTTTGTTTGTACTATTTATGCACACAATTTAAATGTTTATTTATTGTTTTATAGATATTGTATCATAGAGAAACTGTTCACCATTTTAAAGGTTTTAGCTGAGACTTCCTATTTAATTTACTGAAAATATGATCCACTGCATCGGATCTGACCAAGTAGTCAAGAATATGTTCAAGAATAACCAACAGATAAACAAACAAAAAATGCCAATTTCAAACCGAAAGTATGTTTTCCGAATGCTTACGAACCCGTCGCGCATCTTCGGATTTTTTCGGAAGAATCCTTCGAAACGAGACTATAATTTATAAATAGATGAAACATATATTATATGCCCAAACGATAACGTGATTTTTACAAACTTAGCACAGGGAATTCAACATTTTTGTAACTCACAAAAACTTCATGAAAATCATTCTTATACAGCTATACTACAAGTTTTTCGGGAGGACAATTTAGGCCCTTCCCGAATAAAAGTGTTTTCACAACTTACGGTCAGCAAACTTTTTCAGTAAATCTTTTCAGCATAGTTTTAAGAATATAACTGAATAACTATCTTACACTGTAGAAACAAAATGTAATTAAATTTACCTAGAAAATACACTGATTTATGTACATATGGCTACATTAATTCAATAAAATTTTAGACATTAAACACTTTGTTTTGGCCTAAAATTTTTGAAACTAAAAATTTGCCATTTCTTTTTTCATGTAATCTGTATAAACCATCATGGAAAACAGTTATTTTGTCTCTTTAAACGGTATTGTATTAATTAAATTTTTAAAATCAGTGATCCCGAAAAATTTTTCCGCCTTTTAGGGAAAAGTGTAAAACACGATATTGCATTTTTTTTATTTTTTGAAATATCCTGTAATTTAATATACCATGCAATGTGATCGTGTTGGTCGGTTGTTGAAATTTTTTATTATGGAAAATAAAATTTGTTATAAAAAAATAAAAATTATGTTCAGACATGTTTTAAAATACTTGTCCTGGTACATCCATACGGAACCATTTTCCCATGGTTTTCCCCAAAGACAAATTTTAAGAACAGCGTATTTCATAATAATGGGGCCCGTATAAAACCCATACATAGTTTCGAAAAGGTCTTCTACATGAAAGTCTAAATTTTTCATTGTATTTTTTTTTGAGAAATAAAGTATCGAAAACTGTGTTTTAACGTTATTTAAACATAAAAGGGTTTTACGTCCCAAATGCAAAAAATTTATTTAAGGACTAAATGATGTACTTCATTTTAATTTAAAATTTTAAGGGGAATAAGACACCTAAACAAAAACGGTGCTTCGGGAATATTACCCTTACAACCGCTTTTAATTACCCTGTCCAGACCAAATAAACAGGAGGCGGATAGACATTTTGTCTTAAATTTGATCTGATATAATAGTTTTTAAGTGGGGGGATATGATAATGCTATATACTTTTTTATAAGCTTTAAGCGTTGTCTTAAATAAAAGAAAAATACCACCCCAAGTTTCTTTATTCGATAAATATTTGCGCCCACAGCATCTTTTTTTGCCTTTGGGAAAACGGGGAAAAATTTTACAAAATTTTAAAATTTGATTGTTAAAATTTCGGGATGATTTTTTTTTGTGCCCTTTTACTTTTCTTAAACTTTCGGAAAACCTAATTTTTGAGCCCTAGCGTTGTCTGAAACTATGGTGACCTGAAAACAAATCCTTTGGGGGCTTTTTGTATTTTTGTTTTTTTAAAAAATTAAGTATTTTGCCAGTACTGAATTTTGTGATGGGTAGAATTTTTAAAAACGGTACGCTTTTAGTTAATGAATTTTTGAAATTTTTTAAGCGTATTTTTTGCACTTTGACCTTGGGCCATTTGCACCTTGGGTTGATGTGAGGAAACCCTCGGGCCCCAACCTTTGTTAATCCAAGGTTTGGTGGGGAAAATGAAAGTTCTCCCCCTTTACATCCCAAAAAAGACGTATCCGAACACATGAACTGCTCTTCATACTGAAAAACTGTTTAAAAAAAGGCGTTAAACCAAAACAAAAAAACAAAACTTTAGCAAGTTCTTTAAAGTTACTGTGTTTTGGGACTGCCCTGTATTTAAAGACTGCCCCCGCCCCTATTCAAAAATTTGTTGAAAATTTTTTTTTTGTTTTTTTTTTGTTTTTTTTTTTGTTGTTTTAGTGCAAATTCCCTACGAATATTGTTTTGTAGGTATTTTAAAGAAAAGTACTTTAATGACGCTCTGAAATTTTTTAGAATTTGTTCGCATTTCATGTTACATAAGTTTCTAAGGTATATGACTAATTTTATACAAAAAACAATAATTTCCAAAAACGTAAATAATTTACAGGATTGTAAAGGTGTCATTCATGTATCATCAGTGTAAAACACTAGTTTCTAGCGTGTCAAACTTTTACGGAAACGCACGATTGTCATTATTTCTAGAATGACCCTCGCATCCTTTTGCTCCTAAGATCAGTTCCTCCTTAGAAAATTGATTACTTTTGATCATATTTTCTTAATAATAACACTAAGTTAGAAATTTTTTCCATTCTTTTTAAAACACAGAAGCATCGATTACAAAGTCCAAAAATGAAATACTCTTTTCTTACATTTATGTTCATAAGTGCCATTTTTGATACTTTAAATATTTTCAAGTTAATGACATTAAGGCAGTAGATCTATGTATTTTGAACCTTTTATTTTACTTCTTGGTTGATAATATGACATTTTTGGGTTGATTCGCCATTTAGGCACGATAAACGTTGTATTTTACCTAGAGAAAAAAAATCAGGAAGCATTTGTAACTTAGGTCTATCCGATTTAATTATTATAAAACTAAATCTAGATTGTAATTATGGAAACCATGTGATTTTTTGTCAGCAGCTTTTGAAATTTTAATCCTGCGTTAATATTTTTATCACTTTGTTTTACAACTTTAAACATAAAAAAAGATGACACGGGTATGATAGGTATTGCACATATGTATTAAAAGCATGAAGATAGAATGGAACTTAGAACTCAAACAGTGTTTATTTTCCCAGAGAGAACATTTATTTTATCGACCAGGAGACTAGAAACTGTAGTACTTTTACTCGAATGAACATATGAAACAAAATTAAAGCTTTAATTAGGAAATAAATCATTAAGAATTGGTTCAATCATATAGATTTGAAGAAGTGTATAAACATGTAGAAAAAATTAGACATGTAATTTTCGAATTTTAGCTCCACTATTCAAAGAAAAGTGGGATATAGTCTGCTCATCCGGGCGTCGCCGGCGGCGTCACACCTCTCTAAGATCATATCTCGGTAACCATTGCATGTATTGGATCAAAACTTACTGAAAAAATTAGATATGATAACCTAGGTTGTATTTGCTTTTAATCTGTGAAAAAGTATTTGAGCTCTGGATAAACACAAATCCCACAGGGGTCCGTAACGGACCAAGGGTACATTGATAATTTTGGAACTTCATCAAATCGCTCAAAATGTCATTTTTGATGTTGTCTGAGAGTGTCAGTATATGCTTCAGATGTAAGATATAACCGTATTTGAGAGCTGCAAGCCTAGACATTTCAGAAATATTTTCAAAACAAGTGTCTTGTAATAAATGTTGTTTCTACGGAAGCGTGAAAGGGCCATCCGACGCCAATACGTTTTATTACGTTAAGGCTGCGGAAAGGATATCAAGTTAATGTTTTGCAATTATAAAATGCTGCATTTGTATAATAGTTTCTATACCATAAAATTATAACTTGTGCCTGGATTTGCATTCTTTTTATATCAGTCAATATCAATTTTCTTACCTTCAATATAATTTCATTTCCAAATAAATGGGGAAAACTCGTATAAAAACATGTATTGTACTTTATCATATAAAACGGATTCTACGAAGTAAGTTCTGGTACCAACAAAAGAGAAATTAAACTTGTGTGCCTAAGACCTTAACCTTTGCACATGATACAATGTTTTGCAATGGTGAATATTTGTGCCAGGTTATTTTATCTAAATATACACCCATGCATAAAAAAAATTTCAGACTAGACAAAAAATATCAAAACTGATTTCCTTTTCTCGAAAGATGACCTTGACTTTGATCTTGAACTTGAGGCCCGAGTCTTACATGCAACAAATAAATTTGTTATAGGGACTGTTCCTGTCACTTTAGCATCCATGTTTCTGTCCGGACCAAAACAAATGGTCTTTTATATTTAACCTCTTAGTGTGGCATTGACCTTTGAGAATGGGGCCGGTGTCTTGTGCATGACAAATCGTGTATTCGGAACATTTGTGCCAAGTGATTTTGAAATCCTTAAATGAATGAAAGAATTATGGGCTGGACATGAAACTAATGCTCTAAACCTGTAACCCTTAAGTGTGAACTTTACCTTGGAGCAAGGGTTCATGGTCTTAAGCACGATTTGTGCCAAGTAATTTCACAATTCCTTGATGAATGGTAGAGTTATGGAAAGGACAAGACATGTAGAACAAAGAGTCTCTCAGAGTCATGTGCATTATTTTCCTGTTCTTACTAGATTTGCTTCCTGGAACCGTTAGATAGGTGTCACACCCTTACTCTGTGAAAAAAATGCATTTAATTAGTTTCGTTACATGACCAGTAAACTATGACACACGATTGTACATAATTCATTTCTTCTCAATTCCATCAAATTTTTATATCCACTGTATTAAATGAAGCCGAATTTTTCAGTTGTTTGTTGTTACAGCTCAGTAATTTAAATCATCTTCGATAGAAATATTCACGTAATTTGAAACAGAGAGTATGTATATTCTAGATGGTATTAATGTATTTTGTACACATGGAGAATCATTTTACAACGACCGTTACACAGCTTGTCGCTAGAAGTAATTATATTTCTGCTACATATCCCGGCATCTTCACAGCCATTTATGCGTAAAAATATGTTGTTTGTTTCCGGTATCCCAACCTACCCTAAATTTTTGGCCCGACCCTAAATGTTTTTATGGCCATGGAGAACACTTTTTTCATTTTTTTATACAAAAAGTTGCAAAACTGCACTGTTTATTTCTTTAGATGTGGTCAGTGATGCTAGAAATCAATTTGCTGATGCTCTAAAGGCATAACCCCCTTCTTTGCATTCATTTGTTTGACACAAAAATAAAAATGATAATAATAAAGTCGAACTTAATAAAAAAATCCAAAAATAAATGTCCGACCTGTCTACCCTATTTTTTAACGGCGGCACGAAAAACCCAAATCTACCCAAATCTTACCCAAATCTACCCAAATTTTGATAGGAATGATCAAATCTTCGTAGATTATGAATATTTATTATATATTTCAACATAAATATATCATTTTGATGTATTATAACGATAATTAACTAGAAAAATCAGCGTTGAATTGAAATCACTCAATATTTATAAATATCACAGTCAAATATTCTTACATGGTTATTAATAAAACCCGGCCCAGCCCGCCCAAACCGCGGAAATAGCCGATTCCGATTGTACGGAAACCACCGGAAACTTACGGACGGAAGGCTAATATAATTACGAATGATATCGTGTCGATATCAATTTACATATTTAGAATTTAGTAAAAAACACTGAACTTTATGATGCCCGCGAGGAACTTCTTTGATGAATGGGTTAAAACTCGTGTTCTTTCTGGTTGCAAAAACGTCTTAATACAATTTGTAAACTTGTACACAGGAAGTCGTTACACATAGCGTTGTTTTGACGAGCCTTCTAATTTAGTTCCCGAAAATTTCTATCGTTATCATTATATACTATTTTATAATCACGTTTTGTCCAAAAAGTTGTTATATTTCGAAGAAAGGAATTCCTCTCGGGCCTCAAAGAGTTTTTGTTTCACCTGTGCATTCCCAAAGCCTAAATAATTCTTTGCGTCCGGTAACATGCCTAAAAAATAGGTAGTAAATAGGCAGGGGTTTTTTTATACTTTTTTGTTCAATGAGACTTTACGGAAATTATTTTTATTTTTAAAAAAAATGAATACGAATAATTTCTAATATCACTGACAATTTTTAAAGAATAGAATGAGCAGTTTTTAAAAACTTTTTAATAAAAAGTTTTTAAAAAATCTCAAATACCATTAAACATTTAGGGTCATGTAAAAAAATTAGGATAGGTCGGGAAACCGATTACGCACGAAGAATGCAGCGTTGAATATTGAAAAGTTTTACACACGGTACCCCATATTTTTAAAATATTCCTGTATAAATATATAGAAACAAATACTGAGATAGGTTTGTTCACGCAGTATTCTGAGTATCTCTTGAACTTATAGGTCGACTGAATTGACGTACGATGAAAGTCACAAATTGAATATATTGTGGCACACTGCAGTTTGTGGCATAGCCTTTGCACTTTCGATAATCGATTTCATATTCGGCAGGTTGCTATGATGTTTTAACATCTTTTTTATTTATTTTTTTCAAGTTTGCAAGTAATCTCTGAATAAACTGGCTTACTTAAGTTATATTCAAATTAGTTGTTTTGACGAGCCTTCTAATTAGTTCCCGAAAATTTCTATCGTTGTCATTATATACTATTTTATAATCACGTTTTGTCCAAAAAGTTGTTATATTTCGAAGAAAGGAATTCCTCTCGGGCCTCAAAGAGTTTTTGTTTCACCTGTGCATTCCCAAAGCCTAAATAATTCTTTGTGTCCGGTAACATGCCTAAAAAATAGGTAGTAAATAGGCAGGTTTTTTATACTTTTTTGTTCAATGAGACTTTACGGAAATTATTTTTATTTAAAAAAAAAAATGAATACGAATAATTTCTAATATCACTGACAATTTTTAAAGAATAGAATGAGCAGTTTTTAAAAAATCTCAAATACCATTAAACATTTAGGGTCATGTAAAAAAATTAGGATAGGTCGGGAAACCGATTACGCACGAAGAATGCAGCGTTGAATATTGAAAAGTTTTCACATGGTACCCCATATTTTTAAAATATTCCTGTATAAATATATAGAAACAAATACTGAGATAGGTTTGTTCACGCAGTATTCTGAGTATCTCTTGAACTTAGTCGACTGAATTGACGTACGATGAAAGTCACAAATTGAATATATTGTGGCACATTGCAGTTTGTGGCATAGCCTTTGCACTTTCGATAATCGATTTCATATTCGGCAGGTTGCTATGATGTTTTAACATCTTTTTTATTTATTTTTTTTTTTCAAGTTTGCAAGTAATCTCTGAATAAACTGGCTAACTTAAGTTATATTCAAATTAGTTCAAAACTATATAGAGTAGAATCGAGATACAAATTTTACCTTTTTTCATTTTTGTACAGATGTCTCGTAAACCGGAGGTCGCGGGGTCGAATCCTGTCAGCGGATTTTGACCGTGACTCCAACAGTCCCTTCTTTCGGTGCGAGTACTGGTTAGTTTCCAGGAAGCAGTCATCGAGTGTATTTCACATTAGTTGGTGAACCAGAGCTCGGCGCGAAAAAGAAATATTTTAAATGGGAACAAAATTACCATTTAACTGCACTCAATATACAGAACGATTCACACTGTTTCGTGAAAAAAGACCAAGTAAAATCTTGTTAAGGTTCGTTTGGATATTTACCAATGCTCTACACTTTCAGATTATGCATTTAGATACTTCAAGATAAAACTTCAATGGTTAGACATATCTTGCAAAACTTTGCAATTTATTTAGGTTGGTTTGATATATTATTGTAAACAGAATGCCTTTTCAGTCAGTTTGCTAACTAGTGCTCGGCATGTTTGATACATAACAACTGAAGAATCGTTTGAGCCCGCTAATCATAATTTACAAATAAGTCTGGAAAAAGCAAAATAAAACTTTGAATGGATGTTGTTTCTTCAAATCTCACAAATTTCTTCATTAAGATTTTTTTTGTAAGTTTATCAATATCACAATGTACTGCAGACGATTTACTCTAACATTGCTTACTTTACTATGGTCACGTGACCACACCGGAAGTGAACTGTACTTGGATCTATATTGAGCAGCTTTAATGCTGTCGCATTCTGAGACCCTACGTTTTGTGAAGTTTTCATTGGTAGAACCAAACCTATTGTAATTATGCAAATTAAACTGTTGCTCTTTTTTTTGTATACAGAGTAATTGTACGATAGTTTGCAGTTTTTTACGAAAGATCTGAGTGTAATTAATTCTCCAGCTAAAATGGTTTGTTAAACTGTTCATGTGTGGCTAAATCCATAAAGCATCTCAGAAAAGTTTTAACCTTACAAATTTTTTCAACTTTACGGTAAAGAAAGTGTAATGAGCGTGATTTTCCAAAAACAAGTTGCATCCTTCATAACTTGTTTAAATAATAGTAAAAGTTGATCTGCACCCGATATTACATTGTATTGAAAAGTTAAAATTTGTACTCCTTACGCAAATCGCGTCCAAATCGCGTCGTGAAATCACATTTTAGCTCAACCCTAAATATATATAGTTGTGACGTTTCTGTTTTTACGGAGAATAATTTATTTTTTGGGTTGTCCATTATATCCAAAAAGTAATTATGTTTCATTTGGTATAACAGGTCCATTGAAACTTATATGTTTTCAAATGGAATGACGAAGTAGTGTGTTCTTTTTTTCACAAATACAATTATGATAAAAAAAAAATGAATTGTAATATGAGCGAAAAATACACAGGGGTCTCCTTCTTCGTTTTCGCTGTATTGTCTCAATTTTCTCCTACCCTATTTTCACGCGCAGCTATTGCACACTCAATTTTTACATACAAATGCTTGTATCTAAGGGAAAAATAAGTTAATCACCAAAAAAAGTTTACAACAGCATAAATTTCATTTTAATTATATTCTTATTTTGTTAGCCATTTTCGATTTCTTTCCGATCTTTATTGTTACGCGTGTATACCTGAATACATGTTACACACAAAAGCGGCGTAATGAAAAACATTATATAGTACTTCTTATTAAACATTTTACTGGTCGTTCGCCACTTAGTATGTATCTTTTATTTTCTGAAAATGTTCCTGAAATGTTTTTGAATGAAATAAAATTATAAAATGACTACCAGGTTCATTTTCATGCTGCGGTGCTAGGAAAATTTTGATTGTGCATATCAAAGTCCCGACCAACTTAAAAGTCAGAATTAGCCGGGAAGAATTTTTCCTGTTGTGGCCTTTTAGGATTTTAAGCCCATTTTCGTCAACATTTTATTATACATTTACATTTAAAATACTAAACTCTTTCTCTACATTAACTTACAATTGTCGCATTGAAAAATATTAGTCACAGATAGAGTTATTTCGAGGGATCACCCTCTCATGAATACATTATTTATTTTATTATACCGAAAAATTAATGAAATGATTTATTTAACATTAAAAAAGTTATTACTTACCAAATAATGAAGACAGAATTAAGGAGACTTTACTAGTAAGCACTTAGAAATTGTCGCGACTTTGCTGTATAAAAATACTTTTTGATAGGTATAGTCTTGAGGTTACATAACGCTGTATTTATGGGCATACTTCAACAAAAGCAGCAGCAGTAACATTCGAAAAACGGCGATAACTACGGAACATATAATGAGAGCACTCATTTTCTTAGTAGTTAGTAGTTAGTTAATTTCCAATCTGATGGTGATAGTTTCAATTTAATATTTGATGAAAAATTGTTTCCATTTTTGCATGTAGAACAAAGCATTCAAAAGCAGAAAAGGAAAATAGGCCGGGTTCACACATGTATGAACACAAGATAAAGTAATTTAATCCTATTGTATAAATAATAAGCGCATCGTCTTTTAATCAGTACGAAAGTATCGATCTCTCATAGGGAGACATGAAAATGTAATATCACATGCGCAGAAAAACAAAATAGCGTTGTTGCGCATGTGATATGAAATTATTGTTTTTATCATTAAATCTATATTTATAGTCCTTTCCATTGTTCTAGATGTAGTCACATGTTCAACGATAAAAAGTCGTATTTTCTCGAAGGCGGAGCCAAACACACATCTTGACTTCCAGCTGTGACGTCCACATGTTAACATTGTGTGAATAGTTGTATAAGCATAGCATAAGCATAGTTCGTAGTCCGACCAGACCGGGTTTTTTTTTTAATTCTGTGTTAAAAAGATATGCTAGTATTATTTCAAATATAAAAGAAAGATCTAGAAATCAAAAATTAAATAATCTAAAAACAAAAATAACGTTAGCAGTAAATTGTTAAAACACGAAAATTCATTGCTATCACTACCCTCCCATTTATCCATATTAGATATTTACCGGGTTTTTTTATTGTTTTGTTTTAAACAGACTGAGCGGGCATGTTTCTACAACTTACTGTAACTCCGGGTATCATCTCCATACATATCACCCGGTTTTGTTTAAAGCTAAACCATATGATTTATCATTTGAGCAACATTTTCTGATATTTTTTTTCAGTTTTCTTGTATTTCAGGAACAAAGACCTGTGTTTGTTTTCTTTTTGTTGTTGTTTTTTTTTCGATTGTTTATTTTCCCGCTTTTCTATTAATTTTAATTAGTTTATTATCTTAACTCTTCTGCTATATAAGTAAAGTTATATCTGAAAATTATATTTTGTTAAGCATATTTTTTTTTCCATTCTAGTCCAAACAAAATATCCGCCATTTAGTTTAATCTAACATTAATTTGACAGCCAGGGACGGACCGATTTCTAATGTTGGTAAAACTTGTGGTCCAACCCTTTTGTATTTTCGCACCTTTGCTAAGTTACCGAATGTATCTTAATGTACAGTGGTATTGTATATGTCTTGATGTAATGATAGTTTGCTGTTGTATATATTTATCTCTACATATTATCTGTATATTATTGTCTTGATGTACATTTACCATAATGTCTTGTGTGAAAATTACAATAAAATATGATTAAACTAAAGACCTCTTACATAGAGTTATACCTCTTCTGGAAATGTTTACTTTGATACTCTTTATGAAATTTTGTAATTGCCTCCCTTTAATATGAAAAAATGTAAAAAGTGGACTATTTTTTTTAGCTTTTAATATAATTTATTAGTTTATTTAGTTTTATATTCAAATTTGAATACTTCAACAACCTGAAACAAATGGCAAGTATGAAAACAGCGCATAGCTTCAAAGTTCATCTATTTTCGATCTATCCTGGTTGCGCAACCGAGATACGCAAAAGGAGTATAATAATAATTTCATAAACTTACATTTCTAGTTAATTTTCGCAAAATGTGTACTTATCAATGCAAATCTTTGACAACCTTAATTAATATAAGAGTGTTTATATTCATATGTTCCCTAAGGCAAGATATTTTCATTAAATTAATACTTAATATGCTAAAACGCTATCTTGGTCGGGCAACCAAATTTTATAAATACTTCCAGTGCACGGTATAGACCCCTTCGCCGTACTACACAACCTCGTGTCACATCGTTAGGTGTGAAATAACGGCGTACCATTAACTAGCCTGTCCAGTTCTGTTGAAAGTATCCTGCAAACTGCTATCTCGTGTCTGTCCGGTACACAAAATGACACATCGACTGCCGAACGTATTACTTCTTTGATTGAGTGTGATTCAAATATCTTGTTATTTTAGGTCTTTGCTTATGTTAAGTGCAATACTTCATCAAACATACGTATCATCAATATTAAATACTTTGCTTCTACTTTTGTAATAATGAAATAAAATACACATAAATTTGCCTTGATTAAGATGACGGTATCACCATTCGTAATTATATTAGCCTTCCGTCCGTAAGTTTCCGGTGGTTTCCGTACAATCGGAATCGGCTATTTCCGTGGTTTATTAATAACCTTCTTACATTGGTGCTGTACGTAAGAATAATTGACTGTGATATTTACAAATTTCCCCATTTGGAGATATATGAATATTTTTTAACATGTTTAACACGTTACCGGAAACAAGGAACTTTTTAGGCCTTACTGAGAAAAGAAATCATGATATCAACTTTAACCTAACAAATTTAGAGTTCTCAAAGAATAGAAGGGGTACTCTTCAACACGTATGTGTGTTAAACCCATGTTTATGAAACAGAACGATACATATCAGCAAACAAGGTCAGAGGGAAGTAGCTAACGAGGCTTCTGATTGGTTGAAAAAGTATATTGCATTCCGCGGTGTATATTTACAATGTAAAGTGATCTCTCATTGGTGTAAAATATGTTGGATGCGTTTGCAAACTATTTCATTTCATACATTAAAACTCTAATCCATGATTACTGGCTAAAATTATATGGGATGATGCATTTTGTGCGAGAAATATGCGTGTTATATTATAGAGCATTTTCACGATTTTTTTTTAAATCACTGTCGGCATAGGGGTTTCCGAGTTCAGTGAGAAAAAAGTGCACAAAAGAGGCGGTTAACATGTACATTTCTTGCATTTTTCGATAGCTCTTTGATAGTTTTTTTCATCCTGAGTAGGTGGCATCAAACGTTTAAATGTTAGGAAAGGTCCATGACCGGAAACATTACAATGTTGGCCTATGGAAATTCATTTAGTTCCATCTGACCACAAGCCCATAATGTTTAATATGAATTAAGGCACCGCCTAGCATTGGGGATTTATCTTTTATATATCCGCTTAGAAAGAATTATTCAACGCTCAAGAAAGTGAAACTTTGCTCTAAACTGTAGTTTACATTTAGTGTCATCATACCTCTTACAGCGAATATCATACTTTGCAAAATTTACGGAAGCCATGCCGGTGACGTCATTCAGCGTTCTCGCACTAGCTTTTAGAATTTTGTTTTGTTTCTTTGCACTCCACGCAGAAACTTGACGGTCTTTACACTTCCTTACTGTTTTAAAAGTGTTTTTCAGTTGCATGTACAGTTTTCATTACGAAAAAGAAGTAGAATAATCATGTTAGCGCGGTTTACGAGTTTCTATGACTGATTCGGGGTGCTCGGATGTTCATAAAGACAACCAGTCAGCGGATTTTACATAAACCGGAACCGGAAAACATCGAAAAAAATTGCCTCAGTATATGCAAACAGCAAAGACGAATATCTATATACGGACGTTACCGTCTCGGGGATTTTCATCCCCTATAATGATAAGCGTTTGCTCATATACGCCCGATAAATATAATTAAGTTACTAGATATGGACGTAAATCTAAAGGTTTTATAATTCAGATCAATATTTTACGCGTACAATCTGGACGTGTGCGGCTATATTACGAGAAGATAATTTTTTTCAAAATTTTTCCATCTGACCTAAATTAAGGTCAGAGGGAAGTAGCTAACGAGGCTTCGGTGAATATAACTCTTTTCGGGATGATAAAAGCCGATAATTGTATAGTATCTAACGCGTGGAAGAGTCTATATTCCGCGGTGTATATTTACAATATAAAGTGATCTCCCATTGGTGTAAGATATGTTGGATGTGTTTGAAAACTATTTTATTTCATAAATAAAAACTCACATCCATGATTACTGGCTAAAATTATATGGAATGATGCATTTTGTGTAAGAAATATGCGTGTTATATCAGTAGAACATTTTCATGATTTTTTAAAAAAAAATCTCTGTCGGACTAGGGGTAACCGAGTTCAAAGAGAAAAAAAGTGCACAAAAGTGACGGTCAACATGTACATTTCTTGCATTTTTTCGATAGTCCTTGGATAGTTCTTTTATCCGGTGTAGGTGGCATCAAAAGTTTAAATGTTAAGAAAAGCCCATGACCGGAAACATTACAATGTAGGCCTATGGAAATTCATTTAGTTCCATCTGACCACAAGCCTATAATGTTTATAATGATAAGCGTTTGCTCATATACGCCCGATAAATATAATTAAGTTACTAGATATGGACGTAAATCTAAAGGTTTTATAATTCAGATCAATATTTTACGCGTACAATCTGGACGTGTGCGGCTATATTACGAGAAGATAATTTTTTTCAAAATTTTGACCCAACTGACGCTTATTGAAAAAAAGAGTATAATTATACATCTATGTGATTCAAAACAAGTATGAAATCGTGAACTGTATCTACTTTATGCATAGTTACTTCATAATCACAAATCTATCTGAACGTATATATGCGGGCGGATGAGAAAACAGCATAGACTTAATGGTGATATCAAAATCAGCCTTGCTTCTGTTCTCGCGTAGATGAATTTCCGGTACATCTACGCATACGCGCGAAAGCAAATATGGCGGTAAGTCGAGGTCTTCGACAGCATTTATGTACACACCGTTCTTTGCTCTTGAAAGCTTCATTGCTTCAAGAGTTTCAAATAATGCTTTATATATGTGCCAATTTTGGAAAGAGAACGTTTCATCCCTCAAATTTCTCTTGAACTGCACTAATCCCCAGCGGTCTTGTAGATGCAGATTGACTGTATCACACGGCTGCCATGCCCACCATTTACTAGTTGAGTTTGGTGTTTTATGGTAATGTCCGTCTATATTTGTTAGACTTTGCTCGGTTCGTGCAAACTGTATAAACATGACTTCATTATCAGTTGGAGTGCGCTGTGCTCGGTTTGCACGTTCAGCTAGGCTTTCAAAAGGAATTGAGATTTCCACGGACCAATACTTATCTTTATCCCCTGGTATGTTTACTGTTCCTTCGGTGTAAATCCCAACTTCAGCATTAGATTTCCAACTTAAATCGTGAACTAGTTGATTAGGGGCATCCCAGTAGGATTTGTTCATTAGCAAATCCATCACTGTTCCAAGAACATTGATTTCAATTTGTTTGTAATTAAACAATGTGTCATCTGCGGCAATAAGAATACTGAAGCTATTCTCTGACCAGAGATTGGAGTCATGTATTTCTTTAGTAGCCCACAAATTGTCTTCTTGTAGAAAAGCACCGATGTACAGTTTGTCATCATCCCATCTCATTTTGAACTTTGTATCATGGTACGGTTTTGGATAAACTTCACTACGAATATCGACGAACAACTTGCTCCAAGGCACCTGCAATAGTAAATACGCACACGACTGAATTTAAGAGCATTGATTAATCAACAATTTTCTCAAGCCTTATCATGTTGGACACGACTGATTATGCTTTTGCGACCAGTGTAGATCATGATCAGCCTGCACATCCATGCAATCTGATCATGATCTGCACTGTTGGCCATTCAGTCAGTATTTTTTAGCAGTTAATGGTACTGTCCAAACTGAAAGACGGACTAGCTTTTTATAGAAATTTAGGAGAGTAAGGGTTAAAAACGGCCTTAGTCTAAAATAAATCAATTTTATTAACAAGTGTTGTAATTGCGTGTCCAGATATTAGAACAATTATCATAAACTGATGTAAGAAGGCATCTGCATAATGCTTTAGTGTTTAGGATAAGGAGTTATCACAACAACAATGAAACATTTGTCATTTTTGACGACGTAAGTATAAGAAATCAGACCAAATTATAAAAAGATTATATCACAATAGTTTATCTCCTTGTACAAGTTTATAAAATTATTTAACAATTTAAATTCATTGTTTTCCATTTTCCTTCCTTAACCTTGAAACTTTGGTCTGAAGTTTGCCAGAATTGGGTTGTAAATTTATTCGGGAACCAAGTGATCATTTTCAACAAAATTTGGAAACACTCTGAAAGTAGGTCAGTCATTAGAAAAATGTTTGTTGATTATTCGCCAAAGATAGTTGTACCCACGTCTGATGCGGGGTTACCCGTCGCCAGAAATGATTTTAGCATCAGTAAGCGAGCTGAAAAGTCGAGAAAGACCTGATGTTGTTATATCGCTCGTGAGAAATGGGTTGTAGATGTGATTCGAATATTTTCCAGAAGAGTGTTAAATATTCGTTTGATGTTGTTAAGATGAAAACTCACAAGGAAAGGAGCCGGTTATTTGCTTAAAAATGATTAAACATTTGTCCACCCCCAAAAAAGGTAAATAAACGAGATTAGTAAAAGTGAGTTGTAAATTCGTCTCAGGTGCGTTGAACAATTGTGAAGGTGAGTTGAATATTCCCTATAAGTACGATTGACATTTGCCAGAAATTTTGAACAGTCTCAAGAACTTGACTTGGTTGGACATTGACCGGAAGCAGGTTGGACATGTCTTAATCGCAAGAGAGGGACTGGAAATTGATTGGATGTAAACTGAATTTTTGCGACGAGTTTCAGCGTCTGTCCAACCAAACTCTGACGAATACCTGCCCCCTCCCTCTGTCGGATGTTCAATTCACTTTCGGCAAATGTCCAACCTATTTTTTGGTGGGTGGGGTGGGGGGGGAATATATATTTCTGGCGAATGTTCAACCCTTTTTCGGTGATGTCCATCCATATTCGCGCAAATGTGCAAATACTATCAGCGAATGTTGAAAGTAATTCTGCAAAACCAAATGTTAAACCCACAGTAAATTTTTTCATACTGTTTAGATAGAAAATAATCATTTTATCATATGGCATGGAGAATAAATTCATACCTCTGCCCATGAATCTTCGTTTAATTTTCCGTCAATAACTATTGACTTCTTATCCAAATGGTAAGCTATGTAATTCCTCGGAAGTCCAAATCTCAAGCAATCCTCGCGAGAACTCACGCATGCGTACTTCTTATTGTAGCGTTCTGTAAAACGCCAATAGAAATTTTTCCCAGCCGATGTTTGTGCTGTCGTGAAACGACAAGCTGATCGCTTACTTCGTGCTAGTCTCCCAAACGTTGGTGTATCTTTTGCAATCTGTATACTGGTTTTACCAGCAAACCATCCAATCACTATTCCAAATACAATACATGCTAATGCTAATATTATATAAGTTCCAGAACTTTTGTTACATTTCGAATGTCCGGAGTTATGTGTTAAAATTCCCCACATAATTGAAAAAATATGTTACTGCCGTTCAAGTTAGCGAAGATTTTCAAACGGTGTACTATGTACTGGTATAAATTAACCTATAATCGAAACATAATTTAAATTTCATGTAACGCATTGTTAATTGCTGACACAGTGATTAATTAATGTCCGCTGTATTTGTTAACTTATTTATAAAAATGTCATATATGATTAGTTTAGGGATATAATTAAGTGACTTATGAACTAACGTTTGTGAGATCGGAATAACTCGTAAAATTTACAGGTACAATTAGGGTAGTTTTTACCAAACTAGACATTATACTGTATGAAAATACAATTTTTTAATTCACAGTCGTGGACCGTTTCATTCATTGTAAGAAAATAATCAGTACTGTAATTGCTGGAAATCTAATGTCCGAACTCTCTGATATCCAAATACCGTTCACCCTACGAACCATAGTGCTCGCCATAATTGAAATACATATTTTAATCCAGTTTCCCTGCATGTATGTAAGTGCTGGTATAACTCTTTAAATCCAGTACAATATCATTGCTCGTTATAAAACACTATTGACTATTGTTAAAATTTAGATTACCAGCATTCTGCGGTATTTACAAGTTTGATATTTCCGCCGGCATTTCTGTTATGAATGTTTGCGCTTTTACAGAAAATACTCAAATGCCTGGCTTACATTGCTAAAGATTACTTTTTTGTTAACTTTGATTGCGTGTCAAAAACGTCTGTAACGCTCTAGATAATAATTTGAGCCGTGTCATGAGAAAACCAACATAATGGGTTTGCGACCAACATGGATCCGGACCAGCCTGCGCATCGGCACAGTCTGGTCAGGATTCACGCTGTTCGCTTTTAAAGCCTATTGGGATTGGAGAAACTGTTAGCGAATAGCATCGATCCTGACTAACCTGCGCGGATGCGAAGGCTGGTCTGAATCCATGCTGGTCGCAAACCCACTATGTTGGTTTTCTCATGGCGCGGCTTTATGTACATAAAATATATGTATTATGTTTTAAATCCTATTTTCCATAATATTTTTTTAAATACCAAATAGGTTTAAGTACTGATGAAAATAGTACATGTACAAAGTTTCATTAAATCTGTTTTTTTTTTTTTTTTGTTTTTTTTTTTTTTTTGTTTTTTTTTTTTGTCTTACCTTTCTTGGTCGTAGCGGTAACAGTTCATGTGCAGTATTAAAGTATTAAAAGAGTATTAAAAGTATGGCATTTCTAACTGCATGCAACATCTGCTTTTAATCATTGTTTTTTTTTAATGAAAGCATTCGTTCTTGCGTGGACATGTAAAAACTGAACAGCGCATACCGTGCAGGCAGTTCTGAACATTACAGATTAAAACAAATTTACACGTCAAATAAGGGTGAGTTTGACGTTCAGATTCTTGACTGTCGTTTTTTTTTTTTCTTGTTTTGTCACATATTTCTCGACTTCATAGATGGACAAACGTTCTGCTCCAAGCTCTCGCCGCGTGCACGTCGCGGAGCAGGCATGCGGCTCTACCGGAAGTGATCATAAATATATTGAGGACAGCCGATAGAGTCACAACTAAGAGCGAGGGATGTGGCCCTAGGAAGGACCGTTTACCACCTCAGCTTTGTATTGTCATCTTCCACGAACGCTGAGTTTGGTACTCCGCAAGGACTACGAGGGACAGCATGACAAGACGCCCGCTGACGCTCTATGATGGACAGTGAAGGCGCAAATATTCTCGCTCATATGGGACTCCCGGCAGCGAGTATAAATAAAACTACAACCAACCAACAAACGTTGAAAGATTTGACACTTGAAAACAGCCACTTCCTGTGTTCACACCTTCAATTAGATATACGGCCTGCATTTAACAACTGACAAATGATTTACTCATTTACATTTTATTTGCAATAAGACATTTTCTAAGCTCTAGGTTTTGAAGTAGGTGTGACATTGGTGCCTCTAAAAAGTCTTCGTACAAAATACACCTGAATTCCTGAACACATCATTACAACGATACACTGGCAAATGGACCATCTCTGGATGTAGGTATTATTTCCAGTTATTAAATACCAGTCTTTTATTATATGCATTCTGCTCTGCGCCTGATGGACTAGAGTTTCTTTTACGGACTCTTGGACAGTCTGGATGGACGCCTGAAAAGTGAGAGATCAATATTAACTCACATACAAAATATAATGATAGACTTAGTTTTGCTAGCTGGTCAGAAATTTTGGAAGTAGTCAAAAAGCAAATTAAAACATAACCTTTAAACCATAAACTGTTGTACACGTGAAAGGAAGCAACATCCAAATTATGACTTTATTAGCATGATAACCATTTCAAATTGACTGCTTGAAATATTACAAAAGTACATACAAATGCACATATGCACAAATTCCATGTAACAGTAAATGAATAATCAATTTTAATGGAAACATGAACATTCACTTAAGTGGCGCAACACGTTATTTTTACAGTGTTTTCAAGATTTTCAATTAAAGACAAATCATCTTGTTATTACAGATTATAACCGTAATGTTCAGTATAGAAAAAAATGGTATAATCAACGATATTATGAAATTTATGAACTAACTGCTCGTTTTAATGAAAAAAGTGTACAGATAATATGCACATGTATTGCATTTGCATGATATAAATTGTTTGTAATTTTAAAATACTTAGTTTTCTGATGATTTAGAAATGATATGAAATTATGAATCTTAACGCAACTGCTTGATGATGTCTTATTAACAAATCCTGTTATTTTGATAGTTTTTCGAGTTATAATTATGGACAGGCATTTTAAACAATGTTAAATTTTTCAGGTATCTAACCTAGGCTTTGGAAGTTTACTCTTTGATGAAGTTACGTTCGCTCCACCATAGTCTGACTGCGGAACACCATAGTTTGACTGCCGAACGGAAAGCCGCGATCTTTTACGAAATGTTTTACATCATTTTAAGCCATATTTTCATCGCAGTTAGCAGTAAAATCTTATAACCTAATCAACAAAAACTATTTTGTCGACGATTAATGTTTTCTCCATTTCCATCATAAACTGAATATGAAAATACGCAAATCAGTCTAAGCTGTTTCTTCAGGTAAACCTCAAATATACAATTTCTCTGTCAAAATAGTAACTCAATAAAGTGAAAAACTTGGGCAATTATCCTCTTCTTTTAAAAATCAATATAGATTTGAGCCGCACCAAAAGAAAACCAACACAATGGATTTGCGACCAGCATGGATCCAGACCAACAGTTTCTCCTACTCCAGTACGCTTTAAAAGCGAACAGCATGGATCCTGACCAGACTGCGCGGATGCTGGTCGCTGTTCGCAAACCCATTATGTTGGTTATCTCATGGCACGGCTCATTTACATTTTCACTTTTCTGTTCAATTACTATAACTCTTAAATCGTGTATACGCTACGATTTGTTTTGGAAAATAAAAAAAAATATTTGAATCAATGACCTCTGGGTTACCTTCTGTACTCGTGACAAAATACAAACTAAACCCAACACGCTTTAAATGCGCTAAAGTTTTTTTTTTCATTATTATTATTATTATTATTTTTTTTTTTATTTTTTTTTTTTTGGTATTATAATCCGACTTGTAACGTCATTATCATTGCCGAACCATCAGGAGAGGTAACTATGGGAACTAAATGAAGTCAAAGCCAGTTTCTACAATGAGTAGCATGGACCTACCGAAAAATTTGAGACAGTGAGTTCAACATCTTCTATTTCCTGTCTGTAACGGGACCATTCCTCCTCCACGTATGTCACTAGAAACACATACACTAGTTTGGAGGCCATACGAGACATGGAATTGTCTAAACATATCGCATATGGACCTGAAAAAAGTATTTGAAAAGTTTGAGTCGTTTATCCGACGTAGATGTTTTTTATCAATCGCATGTGTTGAGTATTCGACAAAAACCTGTTCTTTTAATAAAATTTTCAAAATGTGAAAGAATTAATTCAACAACATTAAGCATTAATTACGAACAATTTATATACTATGATATCAAAGTATTTATCAAAAGTAATTATTATAATATCTAGATATGTTATTTCAATTGCAGTTCTGCAAAGTACTCAATATATTCGAATACTATGGCCAGCTGTGAGGTCTGTAGTAAGTTCTTTTTAACACTAACTATCTCCTATGTAAAGACATAATAACTTTCACGTTGGACATCATACGTAAGTTTCATTAACTCCTACGCACGTAATTTCGTTACCATAGCTGCTAACCGGCAACTAGATCTATGGCTGTCATTCCTGGAACATAACATGCTGGCGCATGAAAACTGTATGTGCTCACTGTGCGGCAGCTATTCGAAGAATATGTAGAGTTATTGCATTGCTCCGCGTCAAGTTATTGCATTGCTCCGCGTCACGATCTAAGCCGGTAATTTCAGCAGTCGCTTGTGGGAATGGATTGAAACTTCTTACACTTGTTCACAGTGATGAACTCACATGAAGTGCATAAGTTACGTAACTTTGTTTTGCATTATTTTAAAAAGTACGCACCTTATCGACTTAGTAACTTTCGGTTAAGAGTTTGTATGCAAGCTGGTATTTAAGTTACCAGTAATGTAAATAGACAGACGCTTCACACACATGTCTGACATACAAGTTCCATAACTCTTTTTTCTCTTTATTTCCTTTTTTATTATGTTTCCTTTTCGTCTTTCTTTCAGTTATTTTAGCAAATTTAGTTAAAATCTCCATCAAACTCATTTATTGTTTCAATCGAGGCATAACGGAACTCGCTTTGGAAGAGGCAAAACTTATACGAGACATTATAATCAGCTACTTTTTATTTACATCAACTTCGAAGATTTTTAACTTCTTTCAATGATTTTTACTACGTAAATCGTGAACACGATATGTTAGTTTTTAAAATGACTTTTCACTGCTTTGCAGTAAGTACTACCTCGAATAAGCGGTTAAAATTTTGTTGACCGGGAAAAGTGGATCTGCTTTTATTTCCTACAAAGATTTCAATGAAAAAAATGTTTTTATTCAGGTTTTATCGTATGCACAGACTGATTTAACGACCTCTATATATAGGTGGCTGCCAAACGCCATCTATCTCTTCTTGCGTCATCGGCCGTCCTTCCGCGTGCTGGTTTGTGTCAATCTCAGTGATCCAGCGTGGTCGGGTCCGAGCTTCCTGTAAAACTTGACCGGAAATCCCTTTGATATAGAAGTCAAGGCTTTGGTCCCCTCCCCTTAACACCTAAAACGCCAAATAAAAATCCATATACCACAAATCATGCACCGTCACCATGGTAACAGAATTTCTAATAAACTTTGTATAATTTGCAAAGCCATTGGCAGAAGGTAATGGACCCGAAATGACATTCGGCAATTTCCGTGTGATTTAGTATCTTCCGTATGCGACTTCGGCATACTCCGACAATAACAGAAAACTGTTTTTATAATAACCGGAGACTGCCGAAATCATACACGGTGAATACGAAATATAACGGAAATTGCCGATTGTCGTGACGGGTCCACGACCTCAGAAGTGCAGTTCTTCAAGATGTACACAAAAATATCATTTGTAATTGTAATTACATGTAAAAGAAAATGATTATCATTAGATATATCTTTAATTTCTTCAATATCAGATAAAAATACTGAGACTCACGTAGTACAGGGTCTTTTCTAAATGTTTTACATGTATGCTACCTTAGGGTTTTATAAATAAGGGATGTGTAGAATTGTATAAATATCATTGCTTTTCTTTTAACATACAATTACAAACAAAGTAAAAATCGAAGGATCTGACTTTTTTTTCGGAGGCTTCCGCGTCGTTTGAACACAAAAAAATGACATGAATACAAATGACCAAAAAATACATCAATGCCGAGAAAACTGTAAGATAGTCAGCGGACTACTGAACTCTACATTCTGGTGCAATGACACTTTTGCAAATCTATGCAAGTATTACGCAAACATGTGTTTTATTCATGAACGTAAGAAAAAAAAACTACAATCGATGCAAAGCAGCGATATTCAAGGACAATTACTCTTGTATGGCTATAGCAATAAGCAAGCATTCTCTGTACTCATAACTTGATGATTACATTAGACTGGCTTAATGATTAAAATTGTCATTCCATTCTACTTCTGTCCCTATACAAAGGTTTAAAATGTATGCATTCACTTTATCTGAATACAGATGAAACGAATAGCTTAACAATTTTTTTTGTTTGCTTTCGTTGGGTTCATAAGTATTTCAGTTATGCAACGACGGGCAGTTAACTTATCCAGATTTCCTAGATTCTGTACTAGTATTTATCTGTTACCGTCAACTTTCCCATATAAAAATGTGAATGAAGAATGATTTCAGACACAATGTCTTTTATGAGTTGTCACGGAGAACATACCACACGCTCGTGGGATCGAACACACCCCCTCGACAGCCGCAAATATTCAAAGTACCAATGTATTTGCAACGCTGAGATGCGAAACGAAACAGCAATTAAACGTATACTTGCGACGTGTTTGTCTACAATTTTAAATATTTCATTTGTATGTCATTTGTCCTTTATAAAGCAGACTTGAACAACCAAATATCGGACTTCCACATGAAAAGATATATTTTATGATTGAGAACATGATAAACAGTCACCAAAAACCCACTGCCACAATGGGTAAAAATGTGCTACACATTCATACCGGTGTCCGCAATTTCGGATTCAAACCCTCCCATTTCACGTAAGTCTACATGCCCGATCATGTTCACAGTTGGGCTATAGACCCGTAATTCCAACTTCCGGTCTCCTCCATTTAAAACCTACAATAACAGATAGCTCTAATGAATTCATTTGTTTTTTCTTTTCTTTTCGAAAGTCGTAAAATTCTAGAGAAATTAATCAAAATACAGCAAAAAGAAACCTACATAAATTTATACGCCTATCTGTATTATGCATAGTATTTTTGTTGTATCCTACGACAATCCAACCTTTGGATTATATACTGTTGAATTTTGAAACAAATTGAACTATTTTACATGATCCTCTAGAGTTATTAGTGCCAATCACGCAGATATACCAGTTAGTGTAGGTTTTAAATAAAGAACATCACCAGGGATAGGCGGGATAAAGTGATGGGGCGGAGTAATATTTCATTTTACCGGTCTGTTCGAATGGTCCGTATTGAAATCCCCCACGTGCTACCTGGTCAGTTTTCTGAAGGATATCATATGCAGGGCCGTCCATTTTAAGTAAAAATAGAGCTAAATTGCCGTCACCTCCCCGTAGAACCTGCAGAATTGAACTATGTATTACTGCTTAGTACATATTTTAGGGATATGATGCTATTAAAAGTTTTCTTAAAATCTTTTGAAAAACAATGCGAAAATCTCTGACATTTACAATATGAAAGAAAAAAGCGATGATTTCACAACTTTAGTAAAACATGACAGCAACTGATGATGAAAATTGACGAATATTGAATCCATGGTAACAGTAATTCGTGGTTGCTTAGTACATATTTACAGCAGCCATACATGACCAAGCGACCATTCAGGATTGCCTCAGTTATATTTTTCTGCCTTATTTACTCCTGCTGATGTTTTGGTCTCGCTCATTTTCAGTTCTCAGAAACTATACTAACAGTAACGTTTTAGCATAAACAAAGCACCAAATTCCTGTGTCCGCGACACGTGGTACACAAAGTATCCTATCAAAAGCTAACAATTGCCTCGATCAACTGCGGCTTTGTCAAAACTGCTAAATGAGGAAAGACTTCAAGTGTGAAACATTTTAAGACAAATAAGATTTGAACACGCCAACGCAAAAGTCCAAAATCATACAACTTTTCATCTAATTTTACACTCCGCCCTATCTGTACAAGAATAGAGGTTGGGTGGTGGGTTTGGGAGGTGCAGCACAAGATGGGTCAATTTTATTTCTGTATTTACCAGTCTCTTCAAAGGGGCCATATTGGAATCCACCCCCGGACCCAACCTCCGTTTTCTGGAGAATTTGTAATGTTGGTCCCTCAGGTTTGAGTAAATACAGGGCTGCTACACCATCGCCGCCCCGTAAAACCTACAAATTCAGCGAAAGAAAATTTCAGAAATTGTTTAAAGCGAACTTTTCAGATTTCAAAATGTCGTGTAACGGTTTATGTAGTCACACCTTTCTTTAGTAGCCCTATATAAACACTGGATATGCAGTGAATGACGTTAGTTCATGATGTACGTTTGTCACTGTTCAGCAAATGCCATGGCGAAGTGAAATAATGTCCTTTGCACATGGAGGTGAAAAAAGGTCTTCTATCCCGAAAACTTCTAACTTCGAAAATGTGTGTATGTAAATATTTTGGATTAAATGGTATTGTATGATCTAATCAGTGTTCATTTTGATTCCTTTCTGCATGTAGCTAACGACTACCCACAGGTATCAGAAATGGGAGACTAATGACCGTAGACGTAAATGTCTCAAAGAGGAGATTCGAGCAGACGACCTCTTGAGTAGAAGCCGTAAGCTCTGTCTATTGAACTCACCTGGCTTGCCAGAAACCGGGCACTATTACCAATACGCTTCTGGTCAAGTCAGAAAAGGGAGGTAATGCAAGCTGTAATGCTTAGTATTTTAAATGTTTCCTTGTTTGGTTTTAAAATTCACTGTCGTATCCTATTTGCATATTTCACAGTAGCAGCTGGGATAAAACTGAATATATTATGACTTAAACAAACCGTATTACTGCTCTGATATTCTGTTTGAAGTATGTTAACTACTTTTTCATGCAATATACATTTACAAACAAACAAGAGAAAAGCAATAACGTCTGTATATATGGTTAGCTTGGTTGAATAAGTAAATAATATTACCCATTCACTTTCAGAAATACTGCCATTACATCATAAATGTGTTAGTATTCTAATATAAATACTTTATACAACGTTCCATATTCCCATGCAATATTTGCATTTCACCAGAGTTGTCGTTCTTTTCCTAAGGTAACGGACGACAACTCTGTATTAGTAACTATTGTGCGCACAGTATTTACCGGTAATTTGAGCATGGTGCATAAGAACGCCATCTGGTTTGTTTTCAACAGCATCTATAACTCCTCTATTTACTGGATTTCTTAAATAAATATTCAGCCTCATATCTCCTCCATAAATAACCTGGTGATCAAAATACTATATAAACTGAATACATGTTCATTATGTAGGAGACAGGCACAACATCTGCATGGTTAAATCTGAGTCCTCATCAGTCGTATACATGTACAAACATACAGGAAAAAGTACGTATTTCAGAAATAAAAATTATGAAATATTTCTTGAATGCAGAAGTGGATTCATTGACTTACTTTTGCGTAATTACTTAAAGAATTAAAAAAAAAACACAATGCATGCATAAATCAAGAATCGTGTTTGAGTAAGCTTGGTTGAAAACACATTTGTCAATGGCATCATTTTTGAAGGCGTTCTTAATATGCATAGAAAAAACATATAATGCGTAAAACATTGTTAACTTATAAACAATTTTTGACGCAAGCTTTGTGCAAAATTCATCTTACATTAGGGGAGAGCGCACGATTCAGAAGAAAACAGAAAATTCTGTATTTTCCATGGTAATCAGACGCAGATATAATGTAGATTTAATAACATCGGGAACTGTTAAACGGCTCTTTTATATCCATTATACATAAATATCTCATTTGAATACTTCAACATTAAAACAGACATGTTAATGTTAATATCTTTTGACTTGCATATATAGCATACTTTCGTACTTTTGCCAAAGCTGGGTTTGTTAATCAGCTGTTTTCACATTAACCACTTCAACTCCAGGGACAACGTGCTTATACGAATCAGTTATAAAGCGCTTTTAAAAAAAAATTAAAAATCTAGGAGCGGTAAAACTGCAAACCTTGCATTTATTTCTTATTTAAACATATATAAAAGCTAATTTCTGAATTGTTTATCTCAACTGCAAATGAAAGATCAGAAAATGGATAATCAGAAAACAAATAGAAAGATAGCAAACGAATGTAAACGCTTGTAACTCTTTGAAGTGTATCTCGACCTTGATAACACATTTCATTTTCACAAAATTATTACTACAGTAAAAGTTTTCGACATGCTATCAAATAATTGAAAGGCGTGTGACAGTATGGTTCTACACCAGCTGTCGTTCTATAACATATAATATCGCTTTAGGGGACACTTTTATACCAGTCTAGGTTGTCATTTTGTATGTTTTGTTTTTATTTTAAAAGTATATAGGGAAGCCGAAAACCTCGACAAATTATACTTAAGGTTTGTCTATTATAAATTTTTGTTCTAGTAAAATCTGTATAAAAATTAATTATTCTAAATCAACAGTGTTTGCATCTTAATCAACTACATCGTACATATATTTATCCCGTATTACAACAGCTTTTGATGCAATATACGCCAGTGAATACTGGAAATCACCGTAACAAAATGACCTTTTATTTTAAACATTTAACATTTCCATAAAAATACATAGGAACTAGTATAAAGTATTTCTACAAAGTAAATACCTAGTGTGTCTTAATTATATTACACTCATATTGTTTTTGTTGTGTATGCGTTTCAAAGCTACAGAACTTTAATTACGAAAAGATCTTAAACTAATTCATCAACATTTATCATGCATTCACATCGTTTAGAAACAATATTCATTTTACATGCTATTATACTATTTTACTTTTACGAAAATGATAATGATCGTTATTTTTATACAGTTAGCTTAAACATACTATAATCCCTAATTGTTGTTTTCACATGCGTGACAATATTTAAGGCATCTCAAAATATCCATATATATAAATCCCCTATCTAATTCTTAAAATACTTGAAATGTTTTCTAAACTACAAACCTCAAAAGATATATGAAGTTTTCCACCGGCTACTATCTTTTGATAAAAACATTCCTCCCTACCGGCCCCCACTTCAATCTTAAACTCGTGCTGTGCCCCTGGAAGCCCGTCAAAGTCAAACTCTTCCGTCTCCGTGCCAAGGACTTTCTCTGCCCAACCTTCGGGCCACGCGATACTAAATAAAACATTTAAGAATAACCATAGTTTTGTCATTTTGACCATGCACAATATCCTATATAAAGCCCTTGTTTACACGTAATTCCTCATGTACAGTATACACTGTGACAGTGTCGTCACGCTATGTCGTATTTGTTTTAGTGTAATGCTTATCTGTGGCCTTTACATGCCATGATAAATGAAGTACAGTCGACGAGATAAAGTCAAATGTCGTACAAGGGAAATCACTGCGTATTATGTCAGGACAAACTATCTTGACGGATGCTTTAGTTGTTAGGATGTATATCGTCTGAATTTAAAGCATGTATAAGATATACAATTACTGTTAGTATCTTGCAGAATGCTATTTTATTACGAATATTGTTGAACTGCAACGAACTATCAAAAATAAAACAGCACAAAACGTCTGGTACTTGTAAATTCTGCGGTAGATAATATTAACTGCAAGGTAAACAAACATTACAAAAAAAAAAAAACCCAAAAACAAAAACAGCTTTTTTCAGGTTGACAACAATCTGGTCAGGCTAAATAAATTTCAAACTTGCCGTTCAAACGAACTCACTGTAGTTTTTAAATGCATTTGCAATATCTATTTTATTTTCATATTTCTTGGGTGTAGTCAAACTAAGTTTTCATAACATCATTGTCAAACATGGAAACATATTTATTTATTTATTCATATCTCATTGGCATGACATAGATATGCACATTATATTAACAACACAATAAAATACATGTTTATGCATCGCCGCCACTCTAGCAGAGTTGATAGAGATCATTAATTGTATATACATAATACAACAAATAACACTTATCCAAAATCATAAATGTACAAATCTCTAGAACAAAAACTTGTCATATTGTCCTTTTAGAATAACCAAAGTTCTCAATGTAGTAAAGTATGAAGAGGTGTTGTCCAAATAATGGTTAAACCTGTCTAGAAAAACTATTACAGTAATAAGCTTGTTACCTTAGTGCTAACACAAGTTATCACGATTTCTATCCAGTGCAAATTTAATCAATTTCAAAATAATAGGCAAACTTTCGTTCTATTATCTGATCACATAGTCCAACTGGACACACACTATTTGCCATCCAGCCAGTAAAGATATACTGATACGCCAGACAAACAGTATGCATCCCGACCAGACCACATCCCAGTGCAAGCCAGTCCGCACCCCTACCAATCTCAACTGAACAACAGTTGGTTTCAACTTGACACCGCTCACATCTCAACTTTACAATAAATTATATACTTAGTAACTGCTATACACTTAAGTGTTAATATGAGGAAAAAAGACAGGTTTACAATATTGTTATAACGACCTATTTCAACATTAATCGGAGATTTACCACTTCAAAACTTGGCAATAGCTCCTCTATGGGCTCTATTTAAAACAGTTTTACAATATGATTCAGTTTCAAAATTTTCTTTAAAACATCTATAAAATCTAAGTTTGTTTCTACTACCCCCTCTATCTTCTGATCTCAATGTCGCAATATATTCCTCCACCAATTTAGGAAAAGAGCTTGACAAATAAGATGTTTGCTTGAGTACAAATCAGTATTAAAGTCATGTGTCAAACCATACTTTGTGAACAAAATCTCTGCTTTATATTTCCAGTTCCTTACAATTTCTACCTCTAACATATTATGTGCCCTCTTGTAAAAACATTTTTATTCAGTCTTTCATCAGGCATACATTGACTATCGATTGCAAATACCTGACATCGAGTATGAAAAGATAATTACTTTTGTATTACCTGTATTGTTGCAAAAACGTGAAATCTGCGATTTTCTCATCTTGGCCAATTTTATTAAATCTATTGAATACGTGTAATTGATAATCGGCATTTAGAATTTCAATACACTTACTGTATTGTCACAGTGTGAAAAATTAACATGTCCATTCTCAAATATTTTCAACCGAAAGAAAAAGAAGTTCTTCTACCAGTAGAAAAAAGTAGTAAGGACTGTAATTTACGCAAGATGGCGAAAAATACACAGGCCAAAATAAAACCTCTATCTTTTGTGTTAACATGGCGGAAATTTGCTGACATGAAAATATCCCAAAGTACGGTATTAACAAATCTAGACCATTGACTGTCAATGGCTTTGTAAGTTGTTTTATATATCACAGGACTCCAACCAATGTCGCCATTCACCGCAGCGTTTGGTGTGTATTTGCCAACATCTAAAAGGTATCGTGCTGCTCTATGTTGATTGAACTGCATCAATACACTAGTACTCATCATTAGCCCAAATACAAGCTCCATGTGTTATAATTGGAACAATCGTAGATTCAAATAACATATTTCATTTATTTGGACTAACCAAACAATTTTATAAAACTTTCACACAATAATCGAGGGATAATTGCAAAACTACCACATTTATTAAGGTATTATATAGTACCACCAATTGTTTTCAATTTTACAAAATTTCAGAAATGCTTAAACAAAGGATGAAGAAAATGCCCAATAAAATTAAAACGAGTTCGATGACCTATGTTTTTTTTTCTTATCTTGTTTGTCTTGGAAAAAAAAAACTAGTGTTCTTCAAGAAAAATATTCTAACGTTAGAAAAAAACCGTTCCTACATGTATCCTTAAAGAGATCTATACATTGTCTTAGAAACTAATGCGCTTCAAACTCACAGAGTATGGGGAAAAAAACTCTTTTCTGTAGTAAAGTAATTGATCCTACAATCTTAAGTATCACTGGAATATGACCGGAATATACGAAAAAACGAAACCGCTTCTTTATAGATTGAGCTTATGAAGAGAACTTTTCGTGAAAAAGATACCAGTAGGAAGGGGTTGAGCGTAACGGAGTGACCGACCGAGGTTACTTTCTTCTCCAAGAATTCTTTTCATGGACTATCGTGTGGAATCTACGTTTGGCCAATCAGACTTGCAGAGTCAGTCGTGATTATTTGATTTACGTTAAAAATCGTATCGGATTGTCCGCTTACCTTTGACTGACACCGGGAAGTAACAAAAAAGGTGTCGGCTTCCTTTAAATTACGATACCTGTACTTTAGTAACGCCCTCTTTTCAGCGTCTAGAGCCGTTCTCCGAAAATCATTGTTACAGTCACATTGGTTTTCAGGAATAAGCCACATTTTTTATAAAATGGATAAAAAAGTAGGTTGCACACTATGACAAACATGGTTAAAAACTGTGCTTGATATTTTTTCACTCTACCAAATTAGGGACTTACTGTTAAAGAATGCATGTGATGGAAAACCGCCTGTTTTGGTAACTAGGCGTATCTACGTGAAAGAGCTTTTACAGCATGCAGAGAAGTGTAACATTTTTGGGGAAAAATATAGAAATCATTGATCATACATATTTACAGGGGAAATTAAGGCAAAATTGTGTAAAATATCAAAACATTTATTTGTAAAACATTGTACCTGAACCCAAAAACCTTCTATTATTTTTTTGTCTTTATAGCTATCCTTTTGCTAAAGAATAGACTTTGCGCCATGGGACTGGCTCAGTTATTATGTGAAATGTAAAGCCAAACTCCACTTACCGGTAAAAACCCATATATTAAGCACATGTAATTTCGGTTTAAAATACCACGGCATTGGTCGAGAGGGCTAAGATAGACTGGCTCCCGTCCCTATGTTTGTTCTTATTTATATATATGATGTTTATTCATTAAGAGGGAAGTAACTCCAGCAGGTTGTTTCTACATTGACATTTTTATTGCCCTTGGCTATAATTGTTCGTTGACATAAAACCATTAGTTTATATTACTGCGTGCGATTGAGAAATTTACAATTACCTAGTCGTTCATGGTTACCAACATATCATGAAAAAGCTTAAACTGTTTGACAGTGTTAACACAGTTGTCCGTAAAAGTGTCATGTATGTTGGCCTCAGTCAAATATTATTTTTGGAATTTACTTTCACACAAAACATTTATTTTTAAACTACGACGTGAACATTTTGCATTCAGCCATTAGATAAAATGTGCTATTTTAGAGGCTTAAGGTTTTCTTATTTTGCTTGCAGTATTTATATAAAAAAAATAACCATGCAGCCAGGGAGCCAGGCTAGGGCTAAGACGCTTTCCTACGGAGATGAGGGCTGCGATTCTCCTTTCGAATATTAGCAGATGCGCAGTCAGTGCATGAGAAAGATAAATACAAAAGTATTGAAAGTGAGCTGTCAAAGTGATAAAGTGAGACTAAAAAATGTTCACATTGTTGGATATACAGACAAGAGTAGTAAAATCAGGTTAAAACGTACTTTGCTACAACTAATTGCATATATGTTGGCATACTGCCTGCTTGAAAGATTCAAGCCATTAGGCAGGAGAACAACTTCGTCTATCTATCTATCTTACATATAGTCAAACCCCTGCTGGGGACCTAGACTTTGCGCGTCAACTAGCAAGCATGTTAAACGAGTAAAAAAGTAGTAGTAAAAAGCAAGAAGGAGAATGGTTAAAAACAGATTAAAAAACAGGGCAGGTGTATTTAAGGTGAGATGTGCTCTATCTGGCTCACAGCCTGACTGAACATTGGCCCAGACGAGTTGACAACATCTGAGGGCAAGGCATTCCAATGATATACTGTACGAGGGAAGAATGAAAATTTATGATAGATGGATGAGAGTGAAACTTGAACGAATGCCTGGGAAAGAGTGGTTCTGGAAGATCTAGTGTTGGGAGTTAGGTAGTCCGGTAGTGGGATGGCGATCTGGTTATGCAAAATGCTATAAAACATAACCAGGCGCTGCATGGTCAATGCGACGGAGTGCAAGGCGCCGCCAATTTAGGGAAGTCAGCATGTTGTCTACACTGGATGTACGGCCGTAATCACGCTTGGCCCAGCGTGCAGCCCTGCGCTGCACAGACTCAAGCTGATCAATCAGAGTATCAGAGTGGGGGACCGCACAATGGAACTGTACTCCAGCTAAATAATCAACATGGGCCGTACAAGTGTTTTGTATGCTTGTGATTTTAACCCTTCTGAGTACACTTTGATGTTACGTCTTAGGAAACCCAATGTTTGATTTGATTTTTTGGTGATGTTGTCAATATGGTCATTCCATGTAAGGTTGTGTGATATAGTTATGCCAAGGTATTTTGCAGATGGTACTGTTTGTAAGAGGTTGTTCCATAAGACCAGAATACTTGGAAAAAAGGAATATTTGTAGTAACTGGAAACTGTATGGGTTTGTCTATAGGCAAGGGGGTGTGGGTGTGGGTGTGTGTGTGTGTGACGAGTCGGTCTCCTTGGTCTCTCAAAATGTGCTATAAAAAAGCGACGGGTAATAAAATTTACTTTCCCCACCATTTTTGTTACCGGGAAATTTAAGAGCGGACGCAGTGGTCCAGTGGTAACACTGTTCCTACTACAAACCAGGGACCGTGAGTTCGAGCCCCCTCTTCTCCAACTGAAAAATACCAACATTGGGATTAAGAGTCCCGGTCGTGCATCTATATATAGACTTTACACCTGGCATACTAGAGAACCAGGGAAACTACTAGACTACTGGTTTTGGAGCGTATTCTCTATCTTGCACTATCCTCCCACTAAGATTACTTACACATCATACCACTGAACGGCCTCCCTGTGGTGACCTAGCTTGTACATTATTTGGTACATCTACTGTGGAAGTTACCGTACAAGTACTAGAATATTTAGGGTCTGCCTTAATACAGTAATGTACAGTAATGTAGCAAAATGATGCGTAATGGTGCAAAATGGGGCGTAATGTATATATGAATTTAATACCAGAGCTAAAATACTTGAATAGTGGCATGTTTTATTGCATATAAAGCATTTTATATCATAAACTGAGAAAAAAATGTATAAATTGTAAAACACATTATCTAGATAGCATTCAAAGCTCGGGTCGGCGTAATGATGACCCGTAAGTCTGGTAGAAGCGTAATGTATATATAAATTTAATACCAGTGGTAAAATTCTTGCATAATGACATCTTTTTATGGAATATAAATCATTATCTTTCATAAATTAATGAAAAATATTATTTTGTAAATGGTAAAACATATTATTTGTATAGCATTCAAACCAGTCAGGTCAGCGTAATGATGCCCTGTTAGACTGTTAGAATCGTAATGTATGTATAAATTTAATACCAGTGGTAAAATGCTTGAACAGTGACATCTTTTATGGAATAAAAGTCATAATCTTTCATAAATTGATGAAAAATATTATTTTGTAAGTGGCAAAACAAATTATTTATATAGCATACAAAGCTCGGATCGGCGTAATGATGCCCCGTAAGACTGGTAGAAGCTTAATATATGTATAAAATTGATAACAGTGGTAAAATACTGGCATAGTGACATCTTTTATGGAATATAAATCACTATCTTTCATAAAATGATGAAAAATATTATTTTGTAAATAGTAAAATACATTATCTAGATAGCACTCAAAGCTCAGATCGGCGTAATGATGCCCTGTAAGACTGGTAGAAACGTAATGTAGGTGTAAATTTAATACCAGTGATAAAATATTTGCACAATGACATCTTTCATGGAATATTAGCCATTATTTTCATAAATTAATGAGAAATATTATTTTATATGCGGCTAAACACATTATATAGATCGCTCTCGGAGCTAAGTAGTAGTATAGGGGTCTCTTTGATTGTAAACAAACGGGCGCCATCTTGGATGACCTAGTTACTATAAATAGTAACTCATTTGCATATAAGAAATAAATTCACTGCACATGCGCGGCGGCCATTTTGAATTTTATTTTTAGAATGACATCATCTTTCTATTTTAAGAATGACCTCACTCTGCTATTTATATCTCCCGGAAGTATATAGAGCTGACTTATATACCTATCTAGGGCGTGTTCGCGCACATTGAGGGTCAGGTGCTCAGCCCTAGACGGGGAGATAACTTTAAAACAAAATATTTCAAGAAAATCAATTAAATATTAATTATATTTGAACATATAGATTTATCTATAACCTAAATGAATAAATACATTGTATGGTAAACAAAGAACTTACTAACGATAATTTAAAGCATAATATTTATTATATTTTTAATTAAAACCATTAAGCTTTATTTAAGATAGCTACGTTAGAAATAGCGTTAACTGAAAATTAAAGACTACATTTTGCTTACGATGTTTCCTCCTTGGCGTCTACTGACAAAATGACTCCAATCATAAGCGTATTATCCCTAAATGCGCATGCTCGGATCTATTTTTACGATGACTTCATAAGCTATATTTAGATAAGGGCATGAGTGCATCAAACGTGATCATAGTCAGAATGTCTAGCGTGTGTTGATTTAAGGCCGGATGGACAGACAATAAAAAGTAAACATGTCAAAGTTAATCCCTTTAAAGTCGCCACAATGTCTGGCGTTTATTTATTTAAGAGCGGATGCGTGAACCATAGCCATTCAACTGTCAAATTTAATCCCTTTAAAGTCGCCACAATGTCTGGCTTATGTTGATTTTTGGAGGATGCATTTAAAAAGGCCTATTCTTCTAGTAAGCTGCATAATCATGCTTGGAACTAGCTCCATATGTCCTTTCTTTTGAAGTCATAAACTTTACTTCGTATAAAATAGCCAAGTATCACAATTATATGAATGTGTACACAACTGAAAAAGCATTGCATTCATTTTCTTAAGTAATAGGTAGCATTTGGTTATTACTCATATTTGGCTTTCAGTAACTGGAAGGGGAAAGCAATAAAAGGAATTTATGATTATACACAAAATATGGAGAAGACTGAAAGCAGTAACTGATCATTGCAATAATAGCAGAATACTTTGGCTTATAATTGTCAAAATTCATTGTAGACTAGTAGATGAACTCTTTCTTTAAGGTGCCAGTAGGTTAAATGTCAATATCACAGTGACCCTAAGACTGAAATATTTTATTATCAAAAGCTGAATGATACTTAATTTTGCCCATTGTCATCAGGCTTTAAATGTAACAGATGATGTCACAAATTGACATACGGGCCTTATTTTATCTGTATTGTAAATGCAGGTATTGCATCATCTTTTTGTAAATTTTTGAGTTATTGAGGTAAATGTCAGATTTTACGTATGAAATACCTCTCATGTTTTTCTGTATTTCATAACTTAAATTTCCATGTAAATTTCATTAAATTCTGTTCAGTAATAAGAAAGTTGATATTTTATAAATTTCAGTAATTTATGTTTTTATCCCCAAAACCACTATAATGGGCCTCAAATTGTCAATTTAAATTCGCGCCAAAGTAGTTAGATTCCCCGGCTATATCGTGAATCCCGTGGAAACACAAATAGTCGGAGTCCACGGCTTACCCGTGAATCCCATGAAATTTAGTATTTGGCGGGACATTATCCTTTAAATAGACTGGACTAGATATGCCTTGCGCACACCACCTTACGACTTTATAGACGAATCTATGTCTGAATTATTTTCTTGCTAGAAATTTATGCTCGATCGAGGTAAGAAATTTATTTGTTAGATTTTTGTATGATTTTTGCATTACGATTTTTATTTGGTAAATTTTTGTTCATTCTACAGAATTCTGTAACATTTACTTTTCGGCATGTGATTTTGGCTAGTTTCGGTATGTTAGGATAATTTATTAAATTTTTCAGACTTTTGTAAATTATTTGGAAAGAGGAATCTAAAATGTTTCATTTATATAAGATGTAAAATTTGTACTGAAATTTGTAACATGATATTTATAAAGTACTTTGTTTCAAAAACTTATGTCAAACATTTCGTTATTATGGAACGCCATTACTGCATTGTATTGTTATGTATAAATCTATATGGCAAGTCTAGTACCATGTATATATTATTGTAATTTGTAATTGTGTGCCAGTCTATAGCACATCTAATAAATGTCCGTTGTAGTGTATGGCATTAGATATTATATGGATGCCAACTATCATATAACGTTTGATTTACATTGAATTTTGTTAATTTGTAGTTGTAAATAATAGCTGCAGTTCATCATGTCCGTATCTATAATGTTTCATCATATACTTTTCATATCATTTCATACTTTAACTTTAGTCTTTTAAGTAAGTAATCTTTGTAATATGGAAGTAATAAGTGACGTATTTTAATCATGTGACGTTTGAACTTAGTAGCACATATGTTTTGTATAAGTAGCACGTATTATTTATGGGAGCCTACGGAGGTATGGTGTACCCAAAGGAGCAGTTTTATGCCCTGACTTATTTGTTTTGCTATGGTGCTTACCATATGTTATATATTTTAGCTTCTTCCGCCAGACGATTTTACCTGGTGATGTCATAACCCGGAAGTACAATGCCCGAGGTTCACTTGTCTTCACTCGCCTGGATGTGATATTCCCAGCGCAGAGCTTACGTCCCATGGTTGTGCCGTAAACCGCAAAGACGATGATTTTTGTTATCCTCTGAAGTCAGCTCAGGGATGCAATCACCTACCACCATAGGGAGCCAACACGGAATCAACGTATTCACGGTTTAAAGGGACTGAATTTAGAAATCTGTTTTGTTTGTGCTACTTAAAGTTCACAATTACATTAAAGACCTGTGTCACGTCAGATTAGAATGGAAGTATAAGAACTTTTGTATCTAGAGATACTGAACTTTCTTTTTTTTTCTTTCTTATAATCAGTTTTTTTTCTTTTCATATCTATTCATTGTTAATAATCATCTTATGTAAATAAATTTGTAAATATTGTAAAGGGTGTTGATTTGTTCTGATGGTTGCTGTCGCCGGTACGGCCTTTCCTGTCACAGATGAATAATTTGGGGTCAGTAGATCAAAGATAAAGGTCACAGTGACAATCAGATAAACAGTGATTCAGGTTATATAAGCTTGAGAACACTTTGATATACTATGTTCAGTAGATGACCACTATAATAATTTGGCACATAGGTCAAAGTTCAAATTCAAACCATACTGAAAATAAATGTAAGTTACATGCCCAGTCACCACTGACAGGCCATCATGTGAGACATATAATTTTCTTTTTTTTTCGGTTGCCATTGTTATGAGACCAGCTCTTCAATTGGCTCTCTTCGAAATTGTGCAGTTTCTACTTTTTTTTCTCCAGTAATAGTACCATAACCTTTGAAACCTACATTTTTACTTCTGTTGCCATGGCAATGAAATATTTTTATACCTTTTTCGCATGCAAAACAAAGTGAGTGGATTTAAATCCATTTTATCACTGCTAACAGTTTTATCTTAATAGTTAAGTTGTGACAACAAATTATGAAAACTTGCTTATCCTACAGAAACATTATTAAAGAGATTGCCAAATGACCTGTTACCATGGCAACTGAAAGGCTATTTTCTGTTTTCTTTGCAGGAGCATTGTGAATTGTCAATTGTAACAGTGATCAGCCCATAAAGGTCCAAAAATCAAAATATTGAAGCCATAACATGCAAATAGGTTAAAAAATGCTAAATTTTAGCCCCGTTGCCATGGCAACTGAAAGGATATTTTCTGTTTTCTTTACAGGAGCATTGTGAATTATCAATTGTAACAGTGATCAGTCCATAAATGTCCAAAAATCAAAATACTGAAGCCATAACATGCAAAAAATTTAAAAAATGCTAAATTTTAGCCATGTTGCCATGGCAACCAAAAGTACACCTTTTTTATTCACAAATATACCAGACCAAGAATTCTTCCTCTGTACATGAATTTAAAGCATACTTTGAAACGTTAACAAAAATAAAACAATAAAATAATGTTTTTTAAGAAATTTTTAGTTTCAGGATTCCAAAGAGTTATTTCCCTTAGTTAGAACCGTTTCTATGACAATTCTGTTATCGGATTATACATGTTTGAATAGCCCGATGGGTTTACATTATTATTTTAATTAAATATTTGTAACAGTAATAATTTATTATTTTGTTTTTTCCAATTTATTTAAGTATACCCCCAAGACACGCTAATGCTTTCTTTCACAACAACACATAATGCAAATATTAAATTTTCCATAAACAATTGTCATTGCAGATTTTAATGTTTATTTTTGGAAAATGCATGCATTTAGGTAAAAAAAGGCATATACTTTATCATCATTTTGGTGGGGGCCAAAATCGGCCCAAATCCTACGTACCCCTTTAAAAAAGTAATTAGGGGACAAGGTTATGACGCTTGTCCATGTAATCCAGAAGAATTGGTTAATGACTTGGAGTTAATTTGTGGTTCAATTGATGCCGGAAATAATAATGAAGAACTAAAAAGTGAAGGTATTAGAATAATTGATGAACTATTAAAAATGAATAAATTGTTACCAGAACAACATGAAATGTTATATAAAAATTATTTTTCTTGAATTTACACTTTTATTAAAAAGATATGTTTAATAATTATATAAATGGAACAAAAAATAGTATTAAGTTCTGAAACAGTTAAAGATGATAATAAAAATACTCCGAGTGATTTTACAATCAGATTTAGTCGTTCTTGAATTTTAGATAAAAATAAAACTTATGTTGTTGGTTTGGATAGTATTAACACTATGACTTACTCTTGGCATAATATTAGTGATGAATATGACAATAAAAGAATTCGTTATAATAATGGTAAAGAATGGAAAGATATTATATTTACAAATTGTTCTTACAGTTACACTGATATTAATAATTATATAAGGGAAACATTAATAAGTAATGATGATTTTGAATTTGATAAATCAGACATTGCTCCAATAAGTTTGGAATTTGATGTAAGTAGTTTTAAGGTTTTGATTTCAATTAAGAAAATTTTATGTTGGATTTAAGAATGTCAAATTTTCATACATTGCTTGGATTTGAGAATAAAGCATTGAGAAATACTGAATGGGGAACTACAACACCAAATATAACTAACTCTGTTGATACAATTTACATTCATTGTGATCTTATTGATAATTCACTTGTTGATGGTAAACTTCGCCTTCCCCTTCAACGTCTCTCATATACATTTTGGGTAAAATTTCACCGATATGCGTGTATTTTATTTATATCACACGTTGCTACTTAAGTTTTCCATGTAATATCACGTAAGCCTAAGACTTCTCTTTATTACTATGCGAAATAAAAAGCTCAGTTTCAGGATTTCTGCTTATTAAGTTATTTGATTATCCATATATATAATTAGACTAAATTTGATGCGAAACACTATCAATAGGTATAAGAATAATGAAGTTTTGTATGGCTAATGATTTTAACTAAATACGTTAAAAATGAACCTGGAAGTATAAAGTTATCAACTGATTTTGAGAAACTTTGAGATTTTGTTCAAACTTGAATTTCTACGGCATATTTGTGTCCCCAGGCGGTATCGATTTTACCAGATGGGCCTTTTTGTCGTATGAAATGAAGTTTTGAACGTCCGAAGATGTGATATCACGAAGGTCGAAACTTCATTCTTTTTACATCTACTCTGTCCACATACTCGGCATCAAGGACTGAAATCTGGATGGAGGCACATGGCATGACAGTTATTTTACTTGAAAAATAAATAATTACGCGCGATTATCATTTGGTGGAACATTTTATTTTCACATCCAAATAAAATCAATCTGTTTCTGTCGGACACTCAATATGACAATTGCGTTTTAATTATAAACATAAAATGGTACTAGGAAGACGGAAACTTCTTCTGAAGTATCAGACAATTTCAGATCTATGATATCATGATGAGAGACGTTTCCTGATAGCCGTATGGGATCACTCCATTCTTTAAATGCACGGAACCAGAGCCTGGCAGAGGGACATTATGGGTTAATTCCCTCTTTGATTCTTACATTTTACAAAGAAAGTCGGTCTTGAAACTCGGTGTGACCCTACCCTTCCCCTACCCCTCCCCCCTCCCTTGAAATGGGTGACCCCCTCTTTAATGTTGGTGTCCCTCTAACCAAAATTCCTGGATCCGCAGATGCTTTACTTATAAAAAAGTATATTAAAATCATATTGTGCTGTCTGAGAGTTTGGCATTATACAGAGTGTCATTATCACGTTGATATGGTCATTATAGGTTATTAACTTTGTATGTTGATATATACACGAGTTCTGCAGCGGTAATATTGCGCGACTTTAGGAGCGCAATATTGTCCGCGAAAGAACGAGTGCACATATCCACATACAAAGTTGATAAGCTTTTTATTACAAATCCACTATCAAATGATTAATTTATATCTAAATTATCGTTCTGTCACGAAAGACAGGAACAAATACGGAAAAAAAATTCTCCGAAAACGCAATAAACAAATCAAATTGATGCGCATTAATATTTTCCGCGAAAATGACATCAATTTGTTGTCGCAACGTGCGCGTGGACGCCATGGACGTCACGCGATTCTTTCCATTACAAGGTTAAGAAAACTTTCCACGTCCTATATAAGTCCAACTCATGACGTAATTATAACTTTCATTTCATTTCAGTCTGATAAATTACTACGTGCCAGTATCTAATAGGTCAGATTAATCAAAGTGTAAAAGTAAACAAAATGTTGCATAAATTACAAATTAAACAAACACACAACAGCAACAAAAATCTAAAGAAACGAGATCCGCAATGGACGGACCGTCAGGGGAGGTAACTAGAGTCACGAATTGGGACTAGTCCGATTTGAAAGCGTTCAACGTCATGATATGGAAAAATATTGCACGATCGCGGTCCATTGAAACCCAATGGAAAATAATTTTAGGTATGTAATAATCATTTTTATTTCCTCTCATGTATGATTTACAATCGTGCATTCTCATGTATGATTTACAATCGTGCATTGTATGCTGACTATACTGACATAATTATATATAAAATCTAAATGTTTGGAGCTCAGCTGCAAAAAAAAACAAAGAAAAATATCAAACAGGGAATGCCACGCACCAAAAGCGCAGCCTCCTCAAAACGAACCCCCCAGCACGCAAACGCGTGCACCACACACACACACACTCAAAGCTTACACATCAAGACAAAACGAACAACACACACACACACACTCAAAGCCAACACATAAGGACAAGACGAACAATAAGCATACACACGCGCGCACACAAAGTCAACACACAAGGACAAAACGAACAAACAAAGGAACACAGTGGGGCACCGCCTTGGAACGGTCAGTGGCAAAAACACCACTGGGGAGCTTAAACCGGTTTATGGTGCGCACCCAACCTCACTCTTACCCCCACCATGTTCCAAAGACATGGGACAGTGTAAATAAAAGTAATCCCCTCCAGGTGAATCTCTAACACACGTAATGGAAACAAAAAGGCATGGCATGTAAAACACAAAAATGCTCGTGTATAAATATATAAAAAGCAAACCTTAAGAACCAAAGACTAACGAGCTTTTACATTGTTCACATTGTTTTATCTCTTTTTTTTTTTTTTTTTTTTTTTTTGGTAATCGCTCTAAAATCCATTCTGTGATTATATTAATTGAAATGATTTTTTTATTAAATTTTCATTTTTTCATTTTTAAAACCTCTTGTAAAATTCCTGCCCTTTCTGACAACTGGTATCAAAATGCACGAAAAAAACGATCATAATTACGGATAAATTGAATGGGCGGATTAAAAGAAGTAAGGTTCATTCTAATGTTTGATATCTCAAGAAATTTTAATCGAACTTCAACTTCATACGTTAACTTCGCAAGAGACGTTGAAGGGAAAGGCAAAGGTTGAAATATCAAACTCTCTGATATCTATGCTTTAAGTACTGCAGATTTAACAAGAACTTATCCATTTACAAAAGAACCAAACAGAGTTGGATATTCTGAAATTAATAAATATATTATAAATTCAATAAGAATATATATTACAGATGTATTTGGTATAATAATTAATTTTAATGGGGTTGAAACAAGTTTTACACTAATATTAAAAGAAATATGAAATTATAAATTTTAGTTTTATATAATGAACAAGAAAGTTTATGACAAAAATAAAGGAATATTTATTTATGTTGATGCTCACACGGGAGAAGAAAATATACATGGTATACCTGCGGTGTCCGAGGACGCAGTCCTTGGTACAGGTATCTTTGACACTTTAACGAAATTGTTTTCAAGTGGAGCTGCATCTTCAATTAGCACAGCTGAAAAAAAAAGCTCTGGAAACTGCAGGAAAAGCTGCGCTAGAAAGTGGAACAAAAAAGGTTGGAACGGAAGTTGGAAATTTAGCTGCTAATAAAATTGTTGAAAAATTTAAAAAGAAACCTGCTCTTGCGGTTGGAAATTTAATTGCTAAGGAATTACAAGAAAAGAATAACAGTAAAAACAATGAGGAGGATATTAATATGAGAATAAATAGAATATTGTCAGGATCTGGAGCGAGTAAATGTTTTAACAGATTAATTTATAAAAAATAAAATAATATATAATATATACATGTTTAGAACAAAACAATATTGTGAAAGGTACGAACTAACTCCTATTCAATTAGATACACCTTTAAGAACCCTCCTGGGAAATAATGTTAAGCAGCAAGAAAAACGGATATCACTTTACAATTAATGATAGAAGTTCATATTCTGATTGGTTTAATGGTTATTTTGAAGTAAGTTTTAAAGTAGATAAGCTTGCTGATGGTAATGATTATGCTGATGGAGATCAGATTGCTTTAATTAATAATGCAGCTTCATTAATTGATCAGCTAGTGGTTAAACAAAATGGAAAAAATGTATATGATTGTAATAATTTATACAAAGTAATAAATGTAAAAAATTTAGTTGAACTATCTAATGATTATGCAGAATCAACTGGAACAAATGAATTTATCTCTTTAGATACTTCTGCTGTTGCTGAGAGTAGGGATGATCAAGCTGGATATAATAAAGGTTTTGCTACTAGGAAGTTATTAATCCAAGGTGGTAATGTGATAAATGCTAAGATTCCGTTAAATAATTATTCATTTTTTCAGGGTTTAGAAACTAATATTTTACCTCCAAGTCAAATTCAAATAACACTGCAGCTGACGGATGATGATGAATTAAATTTTAGATCTAATGCTGCTGATGCTGGTAGAGTAATTGTAACAAAATTAATTCTATGGGTTCCACGTTTGATTTTTAATGAATTTGGATTTAATCTAGTTGCTGAAAGATTTACAAAAGCAAGATGGTCATACCTTCGGGAAATGATGACACAGTCGACAGATACACGACAAAATAATATAACCTTTAGAATAACAGCTGGTATAACAAAACCACAACATGTATTTGTTTATTTACAACGACCTGACAAAAGTAATTCACAAGAACATAACCCACATTTATTAGATACATTTAAAATTACTGCAGCAATTAATAATTGCACTTTGAGCTCCTGTCGTCTTGAAGTTGGTAATGGTGTTTTTTTATCCAGAAACAGAATACACAAGTATATCAAGAACATATGATGATGTAATTAATTATTATTATAAACAAAATAATAAGACTACTGGAAGTCTGTTAAATAGATAAAAATTTTCTAATTTATTTGGATTTGTTCATTTTAACTTGGAATATAAAAAGGAAGTAACAACAGAAGATCCTAAGCATATTACATTAACAGCTAAATTAAATATTCCACCAGCAGCTAATATTCGTGTTTACGCAATTGTATTGTATGAAGAACTAGTTGAAATAAATACTATTGGAAATGAACTTGTTATTGTTTAAAGATAAATTAAATATTAATTATATATAATGGTATCAAATTATATTGAATATAAAGTTAACCTTACAGATGGACAGAAAAAAAATTAAGCACAAGCTTATAATAATAAAATTCCACATACTTTTAGATTAAAACATGAACAATTACGTGGAAACTTTCCTTTACTTTTAACAAAAACACAAATTAATCAAATTGAAAAGTCTATTAGAAATAATAAGGGATTAGAAATTACAGTTTCAAAAAAACAAATGTCCAGTGAAGGTCAAAATGGCGGATATTTAGGAGCTTTGGTTGGTCTGTTAGGTCGGACAGTACTTCCAATAGCTGCAAAAATAGCTCCAAAAATATTAGGACCGTTAGGCGTTGGAGCCCTTTCTGGTCCTGCCAGTACTGGTGTTAGTAAAATACTTGGAAATGATATGATTTCGGTAGCTAATGATAAGAGAAATATTATATCGCCATATCTTACATCAAAGAAAACAGTTAATGGGAACTGGTGTAATTAAATTAACACAAAAACAGAGACAAAATGGCGGCTTTCTGGGTATGCTGACTGCTAGTCTAGAGATACCTTTGATTACATCTTTGTTAAGTGGTAAGGGACATGGTCAGGGTATACAGATTGATTCTCAGAGGAGGCCTTATAGACGAATTCCAATAGTACAAAAAAAAATTTACAAACAAACCAATATCTAACTTTGAAATTGAACAATGGGTAAAACAACTCGGTATAACAAACTTTAGGGGTGTATTTAGTAGAAATAATTTACCAGGTTTGCCAAAATCAAAAGGATTAAAAACCGAATGTGGAATTATAAATTTAGATGACTCTGTTGGGTCTGGAACACATTGGGTTTGTTACATGAATACTTTGTACTTTGACCCGTTCGGTCTTCCTCCACCGAAAGAAGTAATTTTAATGTTAAAATCTGGTTTTTTTTTAATTGGCCGGCTTTGGATTTTTTAAAAGAGGGCGGCTAATTAAAATTGAAAAAACTGCGCCAGACACGGCATTTCTTATACTACTAGCCTCCCATCCTGGTGTAATTCGGACGTGTTAGAATGGAAATAGATTTTAGTTTAGAGTGCTGTGTTGGCAAATAAAACACGGGTTTTCGTTCAGATGCGTCATAATTAATCACTCAGGCCTTCGGCCTTCGTGATTAGAATACTACGCATCTGAACTCAAAACCGTGTGTGTTGGGCCTTCGTGATTAGATTACTACGCATCTGAACTCAAAACCGTGTTTTATTTGCCAACACAGCACTCAAAACTAAAATCTATTTCCTAAATTAAACACAGCTAAGACTTAAAATGTTCTGTGAACACGGGGCCTGAGAGTCTGGTCACTAATATAGGCTAACATAGAAGAGATCTAATTGTACTTAAACAGACACACTTGAAGCCTTGTACACAGGTGGGCGCTTTTAAAGTTTAGGGTCAATGACCCTCTTGTTTAACATACTGGACTATGTTTTGTCATAAAAGAACTGTTCGTGACGTGCATTCTCCTGTTCAAACAAGTTCACTACACCTAGATCTGCGAGAACCCGACAATATCAAATATAAAGGGAGGAGTGCCTGATCGGTACAGATGGCGCTGTGCTCGATGTTTCTGGTACTCTACAACGACAGGCACATAATTTAAGCTGTTGTAGCAAACCATCAATGCTGTAGAAAATTTCACGCTACAGTGGAGTTAAATTTTTGAACCAGTAAATTCAGGATAATCTTATGCAGGATACGAAAGAGAAATTTCATCTTACTCTTTGAACGAATGTATGATAAGAACAATACAGATCGTACCAAAGCCATTTATTATACAGAGACAAATAATTTAAAGCCATTTAATCAGTTATAGATACATTTCCTTTAATTAGCTCTCTTTTTTCCATTTTTGCTTTTTTACTTTATTTTTCTCTTTCAAATCGCTATATATTAACCTTTATTGTCATTTTCCCCTCCTTATTTTTATTTTTCCCTTTTAACGGACGTAGGTAGTGCTTTTACCAAAATTAAAAGGTCTATCATCAGTATGTAGGAAGACAATGATTTCATAAGTATAGTTTGTTATCTAATTTGTTATATGTATTTATTGTTCATATTGTCTAGTTCTTCTGGATCGCATTGTCCATTTAATGTATGTGTTATAGAGTTCCGTGTTAGCTTGCGTGAGAGGTGTTATACATTTCATTTTCTTTTCAATCAAACCGAGTCTGCTACCAATTCACTTGATTGTGTTGTTTTCATAATTCAATTATACTGAAGTATTCATAAAATAAACGGGCCTTTAACGTGGTTAGAAAGAAAGTACAGTGTATTGCCATCTATTGTGTTATACATATTGAGTTCAGTTACTTTTTATTCAATATTTGTGATATCGTGAATTTATATTTAATTCATTCATGTGTCACAAATTCAATTTAGAATATCATTAATTATTTTTGGATGCCATTAGATGCATTTTAATGATTTAAAGATATCACTAAATGATTTATAGATATCAATAATTTGAATATTTAATATATTGACATAAGGTTATCGTTTGCATTTTATGATATTTCATGATCCAGTTTAAAAACATTTTTAATTCGGTTACGGTAAAACATTTTGCTCTTTTAGTTATTGTATTATTATTCACTAAAAAACGTACCGTATTTTTATAAGCAAATCAGAATTGTGACTACACATGGGCTACATTTATGTAAAGACACTCCAATCTTTCTCAATGGAATAATAACAAAGTGTGATTGAAATTGAAATTACAAAAAAAACTAAATGTTTATAAGTGGTTTCGTTTAATATAACTGTTAAGTGTATCATAGTAATGCCAATGTTTGAAACAGTGTGAGATTATCAAATATAATTTCAAAGTTTTGAACTACTTGTTAACGTGGAAATTATGACTTATATATAATCGTAAATGCTTGTAACTGAAATAAAAAAAAAAACATTCTGCTGCTTTTTCTTATTTATTGTCTAACACTTATTATCTAACTTAGCACATGTAGCAGGTCCTTGTTCAATGGGAAACATTTCATTCGACGGCCGAACTTTTTCGTATCTGATACATAGCACGTGATAAATGATGGTTTAGATGTTTCCGGTTTTAAAAATGAGAAATGTGCAGATTTTCTAACGCATGAGTATCTTTGTTGCTTTTCCATTAATAAAAGGGTGAAAATATCAGTAAAATACTCTATTGGTTAATTATTGCAAACGTACTGCAATACTGCAAAATATTGTAGAGGAACATTCGAACGTTCAACGCAGCAGAAGTGGCTGGTAGATATTTTAAGCGAAGACGGTCAGAGGTTCTATGCATTTCTTAAAACTTTTTGAATGATAACGAGAAGACGATAAAAAAGATAAAATCATACCCGGGCGTGTTGAGTAATCAGTTTTTCAGTGACTCTCTTGACTCTTGCGGGGGCACACTATCTCATCTTGCTTTGACTGGTTCCTTTACATCGTTGTTCGAATCAAACAACTAACAAACGAACTGACGGTCAGCGCCTCCTTTGGTGGCCGTAGAAATATTATTTGCAATTATTTATTAACATTTGTATTTCATATCGAGATCAACATATACCTATATACAACGAATGCCCTGTTCTTTGTCTGGCCTCAACGAAAAGTATGTTTATATCGCACATAAATGGCTGTTAATTGGTCTAGTGCTTTGGTATGTAAGAACTAGATGCATGCCCACAGGCAACATATCGAGCCCGCCCTTTGACCCCTGACTGTGTCCTTGATCTTTGAGATAGGAACCTGGAGTTTGCACATGAAACTCCGTCTCATTAAGTTAAACATTCATACCAAATATAAACAGGATTCCTTAATGCATGTCAAAGTTATGGGCCGGACAAGATCTTACATGACATTTGACCTCCTACTATGATCTTGACCTTTGAGATAGGGACCCTGGGTTTGCGCGTGACACTCTGTCTCAATGAGGTTAACCTTCATGCCAAATATAATCAAGATTGTTCCATGCATGTCAAAGTTATAGACCATACAAACAAATCCGGACGAACGGACGCACGACGCACGCACATACACCGGACCGCCATTGTGACAACTAAGTCGAGCTCACCGCCAACGGGCTCAACAAAAACGGACCTAAACAAGTTATAACGTACTAAACATTAAAGGGCAATAGTTATGATAAAAAGCATCAGAGTTGTAATTTTTGGGTCTACACACCAACTGGTCAACAAGTTTACAGAACTACAGTTTTCACCAAAAAGACCTGAATAAAAATTGACAACGCCGTCAAATCCCCGCGTACAAGAGCTAACACGATATATATATATAAAACACGTAATAATACGCATCTGAACGACAAATGATTGATGATGATGTACCTGAGTAGATACGCCAGTCTTCTGTTCTGTATGCCAGCTGGATGGTCTCCTAACATGAAAATATTATACATCAAAAGCAAGGTTTCAAACTGACAGTAGTGAGGTATAACCCAGTAAAATGAAGAGAAAACAAGAGAGTATTTTCAGAATTTCATTCTTTTTATTACTGTCGGGTATAAAATCAGATTTAATATATAAATATAGTAGGATTTTTATTCTCACAGAAAATATTATAACAAACATCTGTACACATGTCTGCATTCTCTGCATACATCACATATTAAAGTCACAATGGTAAAGTTAAATGAAGAAATAGAACGGTAGAACCAAGATTAAAAACAGACTTTGAAACCAGTCTCATTTTCCAACTTTGCCATTGGCTAATTTTGAGAAAGATCTGTAAATCAACCAATCAAAACATGTCTGTTTTTAAAGATTACCAACTATTTCTATTTTTATAAGTAACAGCTAGGTTTAAATCCTCTTAAAATAGAAAATGAATTAATTAGTGACCAGTCAACTTCGGGTATGTGCAGTAAGAGTTAGATTTCATCTTATTCTGATATGTACAGTACTATATGAAGGCCTTTGAACAATCAATGAGAAACTAAGCCTCGGTTTAAAAAATAATTGTTCAAATGGCTTTACATAGCACTTCACCAACCTTAGCTGTAATTTGCCTGACAGAGAGAGAAAACTTGCATTTCTTAAAGTTTATGATCATCTGCAGCTGATAAGTAAATCTGCAACTTTGGGATCATGGAGTCCATTCAACATATGTATAATAGAGTTCCGCTTAAGCCGGTGCTAGGGGGCGTGAGAGGTGTTGCACATTTTTATTACCTCTCATGAACAGACTCAATCAAACCGAGTCTGCTATTATTCTTCTTGGTTGCATTCTTTTACAGATTTTATTTTCACCTATGGGTGGGTTAAATAAAGTTAAGATGTTTATTTTTCTGTTACAAGTAAGCAAGTTAAGTTTCAATCAATTCCTTAAGTGGATACTGAGATACCAGTTACATACTAAAACTTAACCAAAAACTTCTGAGTGAAAAAAGTGAGTGAGTGAGTTGGGTTTTACGGCGAATCGACACAAAATGGTCATATATCGCCGAGGAGTGAAAAAAGGGCATTATTTTTTTTTTAAATGCAAAGAAGAGTTTAGTGTATGTCAGATGATGACAGTAAACAAGTCTGTGAAGTTTCAATCCATTCCCATTAGTGGATACTGAGATACCAGCTTACATACAAAACGTTAACCAAATATTTCTAAGTCGAAAAAGGGGCATCATTTTGTAAAAAAAGTAAAATAGAGTTATGAACCTGTGCAGTGTAAGTCAGTTTATCACAGTTAATAAGTGTGTGAAGTTTCAATCCATTCTTACATGTGGTTACTGAGATACTAGCTTACATACAAAAACTTAACCAAATCGGGACGCGGACGCGGACGCAGACGCCGAAGCACAGGCGGGCCAAATAGCTCTACTATTCTTTGAATAGACGAGCTAAAAATCAATAACCAAATTCTCGACTAGTTAAAAAGAAAAACGAAAGAAATGGTTTCAAATAACAATGTAACAAATGATCAATCATTAAATGTGTGCTACTGGTTCTTATAACTTTAAACTTAAATCTATTAAAAACAAACATAAAAGGAAACAAACAAGCAGACAATATCTCAGAAACAGCTTTTATAAAAAAGGTATGGTTAGATCCCTTGCAAATAAAGATAACAAAATCAGTTCCAAAACTAACTGCAACAGAATGTTAAATTGCTCAATATCATAATGATGATAAAACAATTATGAATTTCAGGTAAAGATCAAAGGTCATGTTATCTGTTTTTAAAAATTCTCTGTGGAAATAGGACATTTCAATTTTTTAAGTTCTGAATTTATTGTCAACAAACATTTTTCATGGGGTATTTTCCATATTTTGGACACCAAAGCTTGATTCAAGACTTTTCTGTTTGACAAATTTTCTCAGTTGGTATAAAAGAATAATACCGAATAAAAAAAAACATTAGCTATTTGAAAAAGTATAATCTTTTGAAATACAGAGGTAAACGAGCTGACCGCCCGAGGATAAATCTAAAGCTGATATTCACTTGACAAATTCGACCCAAATTAAACTAGATCATACATTTATATCAAATGCACACAAAAAGAAACAACAAGAACGTTCAAAATTGATCCAAATTAAACTAGATCATTCATTTTTATTGAATGCCCAAAGAAAGAAAGAAAGAACTGAAACTTTCAACTGTGAACATACGGTCTGTACGTGGAAAGTATGCTGACCTTCTCCAGCACATATTAGAGGAGGGTATAGACCTCTGTGTGATCACTGAAACTTGGCTACAGCCGGATGGGGATGACGTTGTCAGGGGGGTGGGGGGTGTCTCAGGATTGTTATTGCTTTGATGATGTCCCGAGACCCGACCGTAAAGGTGGAGGACTTGCCCTTTTATACAGAAATAATCTCAAAGTGTCAAGATGTCCAGCAAAAACCTTTCAGTCCTTTGAATGTGCTGTTAGGAATTAAATTGTTTAGACAGATTTAGACCGCTACTTGACCATATTTTTCACAAGTCTCTTTTTAGAGTGACACAAAATACCATTTTCACACCTCAGTCTTTTCGTTTGTTTTTTTTTTTTTACGAGAAATTCTACTATTTCTTGTGTCTTAAGAACTCTTGAGGCCAAAGTGTATATATAGGCCTAAATTAAATAAAAAAGACTTTTCCTTATTGGAAGCTGTACGTAACTTTGAATGAAAAAAATGCAATATATATATATATGTGCAAGCCAAGTTGTAAATGTTACAGAAGAGCGTGACTTTTTCGTTGTACTGATTTTATTTTTCTTACCGTTAGTCAAGACAAACGTGGGTAAAATGTGGGTATGTATACAATGTCATGTGTAATAAAGTTTGTATACACTTCTAGAAATGCAATAATTCTTCTTTTAAGATGCTATCAATAATCTAGTGTCTTTACAAATAGCAGATCTAGAACATTGTTGGAGAATTGCCTATACGTTGATTCTTCGAATAAATTTCGTTCTCTGTTTATCATGAAAACGTATCAGGAGTCTACAAAAGTATTTGTCATTGGTGATTTTTGTCCATTTACACAAAAATGTGCTGTTCACTAATTACACTATAGCTGTTAAAAATATGAAACAAACGTGTGTTATCTATGTAAAATGTAACACTAGGATAAAAATGTGCTTTATCAAAATTTGAGAAAACTATTAAGACATATAATTTGTGTTCCTTTAAATTCAAATATATTAAATTATTTTTGAAAACTCATTTGAAATAATTATAACACAGCTTATGCTTAAATATTTGGCGGTTAACCGACGTGCATGATTTACTTTTGAATTATTAATAGAACTATTTGACAATACTAGCTTTATTTCGTTTGGACGCAAATATCTCTTGAAATAAAGTAATTTATTACAAAATGTGTTGATTTCTGAGGAAATAACGTAAAATCATGGATCAAATTTATATAATTATCGTGACTATAGTTGTCATAAACTTTGATCAACAGATGGTAATGTACAGTTTTCAATTATGTTTATTATATATTTGTTTCTATTTATTAGAGAATAATTGTTAAACAGAACAGATCAGAATATACATTTTATCTTGATAGGCACATATTACATCATATACATATTTAATTGAAAATTGTGCAAATTGTAAGGTAACATGACATAATTAAGGAATCTGGAATACTTATTTTATAAATGGAATTGAAATCCAACATATATATAAATCAATGCTGATTTCTTATATCTTTTTTCAAAAATATCTGACAAGTAGCCAAGCCATCATATCAACATTCTCACATTCCAGAGGTCTACCATGGTTGTTCGTCTCGGGGATTTTGACGAGCCTCTGATGAATGAGAATATCTATGTGCTTAAACATCCCGGCATGTAGAACACAAAACTACTATCAATTATTACCATTGATAATAGCATAATGTGTTTAAGTTTATTCTTTTATATGCCAACCTAGATTTTCTTTTATATGTAAACCTAGATTGAATCTGATAGTCTTTTTATTTGCAGAAGTCAATTCAGTATTTACGGTCTATCATAATAGTATTTCTTTCTTGTATCAATAAACATTGCAATAATGTTACGAGTCACACTTTGGCAGCAAAAATCTTTTAACAATAGCAAACTTCGTTGAATTTCTTTAGAAATTTACAAATGCAATATTTAAGCAGAATAGCTGAAACAAAATCATAATATTTATAATACCCAAAACAAAATCTTCCTTCTTCTTGGCTTTATAGCTTAAACTAAATTCTTTTAAACACTAAATCGTACCAACAAGTTAGTGAAATGACGTCTGATAGATTCACGTTACCTGAATTGAATCCCACATTTTGGTGATAGTCAGTTTATAAATGTTTTAACTGTTCGAAATGGGTTTTTTTTTCAAGTCACTTAAAAACTGTAAATGCAAATATGCCTAGTCAAAACACGTAAGTGTATTATCAAACCGCGTACATGAAACAGATAATACCCCAATCACAATACGGCGCGGATAGCTACGTCTAGCCACGGATAGAAACGTAGTAATCCGTATCGGTCCGTACCTGAGCTGTACCTTAAAAGTACTAATCCGTATCAATCCTTAAAAACACTTGGTAAAATCGTATTCATGACTTGTCCCAAACTTGCAAGTTTCTCCAATTTTTGAGCATGCACAAAAGTTTGAGCGATCCGTAGCTATTTGAGCGTGACTTTAGTCCAGCATGGTTGAAACATATTCATTCGTAGTTAAACGTACTAAACGTAGTTGTCCGTACTGAAACGTACCTTGCCGTAGTTTGGCATGATGTCAAAGATAATCGTAAAGAAAACGCTGGCTACACGTGGTCTATTAATATGAAACTTACCGACCCGATACTAAACCTTAATGCAAACGTAGCCAAGCGTTTTTGACCCGTAGCGGAACGTAGTTATTCGAGGTTGCCTGTATTTATGCATAGTTCAACGCAGTTCATGGCAGACCCGTCCACGCACTGGACAGTTTGCCAGGCGCAGTAAAACATAGTTCAATGTAGTACGCCGTACCTATCCGTACTTATTTGCGTTCTGCATCTTTTGGTACCTGTTTCTCACCACTTTTCCCGTACTTAGACGTACTGCTCCGTACTTACCCATGTCCGTTCCCCCACGGACCGATCCCATCTGCACCGTAGTACCTTAACGCAAGGACATATATCCGTATGTGTGACTGTAGCTGGGGTCTCGCTATAAACATGCCGGGAAATTTTTCAGTATGGTTTATTTGAAAATAAAAAAAAAAAACAACACTTTTTTCGCGTCAAATTGCAATATATGGTTTATATTGGAAAAATAATCGCGTCAAATTATTGTTTCAGACTTTTGGATTAGGCTTTTACGCTTTTGGAAAGACTTCTACCTCACCATTATTGAACCTAGCAGCACAGTTAAATGACAATCTTACAATTTCTGGTTGAATGATACTTACCGATTAAATTTGGAACTTTATTCATTTATTTCCGTGCCATACAGCACTGCGCAGCTAATGCCTCCTAACGCAATTGAAACAGATGCTTCAAATATTTTTCTTGGAGAAACATTGTAAACAAAAGAAAGAAGTGATTTTGTGTGTTGTGGGCAATATTTATTCACCAAAAAGATACTCGAAGAGAGGAAATGACCTCTGAAATAACTATTTTCGATATAAGTCTTTTTAAAAAATTCTAGCCGCAGTATTTTGGTTTATGTGCGTGTGGGTAGGGTGGGTTTTATATATTATCTTTTAGTTTTTTCATGTTATCTCTTTTTATTTACTGATTTTCTTTGCGATGTTTTTATTACTATTACCATCTGCATGTATATGCTATACTAAGACTGTAAAGCTTCTTTCAGACAGAGGAGACATGCGATGACAGTCTACGAGCAGCTGTTGGTGTTAGAGGCTGCATTAATTACGAACAATGTTATCCGAAGTCTAGCATGCATTGGACTAAAGTAAATCTTCGGGGAGGGTATTTCGAATTTGCATGGAAAGAAAGCACTATATCATTTTGCTCGAAATACTACACCGGCAGGGATTTTCTGGTTCTAACAAGTATGTTTGTCGTTTCTGTGGGATTCATTTTACTTTTAATTGTAAGATACCCTATGTGGAAGTTTCAGATATTGCAATTAAGCCTGGTGATGAATTCCAAAAGTGAAATTGGTTTGGTTTCCACATTTTGTCAAAATTTGTTCTTACAAATTTGTGTGCTTTATGTCCCTGCGTATAAATGCTTTTTGTTGCAAACAATTTACCGTACGTTTTAAGGTAAGGCATCCCGCGAATGTTAGAAGATGTGTATCAATAAAAACAATTGAATCACGGTCAAGTAAACTTAGGGGTGTATGGTATTGAAAAATGGAAAACAATTTTATTTTTATTATTTTACCTATTTCATTTGCGTTGCCTGTACTGATCCAGTTTTGCAAATGTTGATTTCCATGGTCTAATTAAATTGCGTTATAGAAAAATAAATAATTTTACTTGTACGCGGTCAAAAAAATCTGGTTTCAATACTGAAACATTGATCATTGTTAAATTCGGCGTACTTTCAAAGATTTCAATGGTAAACTACTAACTGTCGTCGACGACATTTAGCAGTTATAGTGAAAATACATGTATCTATATTTGTCAATATTTGAGAAGTACAATACCAGCAGTAGTTCTTTAAAAATACTAATGATTTGTGTGTCTTGGTCTACTCACGCCGGTGCTAGGGGGCGTGGGCAGTGTTGCATTTTCCATTACTGCTCATGAACAGACTCAATCAAACCGAGTCTGCAATTTTCACTGTTTGCATTGTTGTCTGTGCTTCCGAGGGATCTACTTTCCAGATTTTATTTAATGACGATCAACTTAATATGTGTGAATTTTTAAAGTTATGCACCGAATTGTTTTCTAGAAAAGAAAAATTCTGCAGTATGTCATTACAGGACTTGCATCTGCATATGGCATACGCCTTCATAACTACGCCTAGGTATTCAGAAATGAAATGTCACAGAGAATGATCTGCGTGGAATGCAGTGGGCGTTGCCTTTACATTGTCTGTAAGTCTGAACATCAAATACAAAATAAATTGTTTGTTTAACGCCATTTTCTAAAGTATTTCTGTAATGTAACGGCGGGTTGTTAACCTAACCAATGTTCCTTGGTTCTGTACCAGTACAAACCTGTTCTCCGCAAGTAACTGCAAACTTCCCCACATAAATCAGAGGCGGAGGACAAATGAGTTCAGACGCAATGTTTTTTATCAAACTGGCACGGCGAATATAAGCCTCGCCCAGGGCTCGAACTCACGACCCCGAGATTCGTAGATCTGCGCTCTCCCTATTGAGCTAAACGGGCGGGCTACAAAATAAATATTGCTCAATCTAATAGAAATCGTTTACTTGATTTCAGAAAAGTCTCCTGACATTAAAGACGTAAACGAAACTGTGTTGTCTCTAGAAGCGGAATCAGAATGATAAATGTAAAGAAAAGGTTGACGTTCATATGAGGAACTGCGGTGGTAATATTATTGTCACTTTGCCATGGGTGCACACCATTGGAAGGAAAATCTACGTGTGTCACGGTATAGTGTATAATTATATCAGAGATTCATGTCTCTCAGTTACATTTTTATGTTCGTGCTCAACCATGAATTTTTTGCGGTTATGCTTATTATGATATTTTCATTGTTATACATCCCAGTGGCATATTGACCGTCTTGCTTTCCGCTGCCCCTACGATAATATTTTTATCGTCATGCTTTCCACGATATTGTACAGTCATTGTTTTGTATGAATAAAATTTACTGCTCCGTCCCGTAAATGTTGAATCGTCAGGCTTTCTGTTGAAATGCCTTCCTATATATTCTAATCATGATACTCATCTCCATGCTTCTCAAAAATGTTTAATTCTCATTTTTCTCTAAATATTTTCTTTATAGTGCTTTCTCTTGATATAGTTTTAATTAGGCTACTCTGTGTAATACTATTATGTTATTCAATATTGTTGTGTACAAAAAGAAGATATATTTGGACGAGTACCAAGCTGAGAAGAGACGAGCTGCTAGGCGAGTCAAATATCGTATTACACAGTTCAATGTTAAATAACCTTGTTATTCTATATCTGTTTTATTTTAGTTTAAATTAAAAATGATTCACTGAATATTGCAGTTTTGCCTTCCTGATTTTAAGACGCATAACCAGACTGTACATAGAGCGCCTACTTCTCCCAAATTACATTCAGAACATTTTCACGCGTTTCGGGCTTTTTAACATAGGACTTTTACAACAGTCCAAATACAGGATTTTTGTTCGCACGTGCGTCCAGTTAGGTAATATATTGTACGGTCACGAATGAATGTTCACGATTGGATAGATAATTTTAACAGATATAGAATAATAACATTTCTACTTCTCCCGTGATATCTTCGTCATTATCTTTCCTTCGTGTCCAAATGATATGTATTTGTCGTCAGGTTTCCCTATTTTCTATTGGGATGCTTCTCGTGATATTTTCATCATCATGTTTCATGCATTCCGTGATATTTTAATCACCATGCGTCCTCGTGATATTTTTATTACACGTTTTCAATGAATTATCGAAATATTAGAATGAAATAGATCTGGTATTTTCACAGTGAAAATCTCGTGGTTATGCCACTCGTGAAAATATTGTAACTAGTGCTCACTGTGACACTGAAACAAACAAAGCCGTGCCATGAGAAAACCAACATAGTGGCTTTGCGACCAGCATGGATCCAGACCAGACTGCCCTGCGCATCCGCGCAGTCTGGTCAGAATCAATGTTGTTTGCTAACAGTTTCTTTAATTGCAATAGACTTTGAAAGCGAACCAACTATGTTGGTTTTCTCATGGCACGGCTCATTAATATCCTCTGTATCATCAAGTCTCCGTGTAGAATGTTTTCGCCATGCGTCCTGTAATATTTTCATCGCCATGCTTCCTGGAGATATATTCAATATTCACGCTTCCAAATGATATATTTTTTTCTACGCGCCTTCTCGTGATGAACTTTCCCTGTGAAATAAATCGTAATATATATCTTACCTACTGGCTGCCGTGTGAAATATTTTATCATCACACTTTTCCGTGACACGTATCCGTGTGATCTTTAACTACAACCACTGTGTGATAGCTGTTTATTTTTATATTCCAGATTTCGTGTTCTTGGAAGGTACGTATTTTATTAATTTGACGTTGTGTAAGAAACTAGAAATGTGTCCATGGGACACAGATGCCCACACTTCATGCAAATCTATATGCTCCACACCCCCACCCCCAAAGTGGGGGGCATAAAAATGGAAACATTGTACAGACATGATTTTCACTTAAAGATACATTACTAAATTCAAAAAAAAATATTTGGCAAAACACGGCATAAAATTGAATTGGTAAATCGTAAAAAAGTAGAATAACTTATTTTTTCTCTCACAATCTTAGAATTGGAAACCGACAAATTTTATTCTCTATAATGACGACAATTATTTAAAGATCATATTGCAATATTTTCAGTAATATTTCTAAATTCTGTATTCAAAACACATTTCGATCGCATGGTATGCAATGTTCAGACGACTGGTAGGTGAGGTTCAAGGGCAGGTAGATACCTGCCCTTGTTTAAGCGTACCTTAGACTGTTTTCACTTTGTTTGCAGGTTGTAATGCTTCTAGCTTAGAATTTACTGCCGAACGGGTTAGTGAAAACGTAATAGAAATAACGGTGAATGAATCAGGATGGTACAGTACTGAGTATGAAGGAAAACAATACATGCTTCCTTCCATTGAATACACAGAAATCATTATTGATGCCTGCTCCGAATTGGATTCTCTTTTCCTGCTTAAAGGTACGTTTTGAGAGATCTACTGAAAAAAAAACAAAGACAAATATCAAACAGGGAATGCCACGTACCAAAAACTCAGATTTTTGACTCATTTAAGACTCATTTAAGACGTCTAGACTGTCCACACTATTCGAATTTTCAACAGTTGTGTGTCAAACGTTTTAGATTATTTGTATACGTTTTGACACAAAACTGTTGAAAACTCGAATAGTGTTCGTTGAAATGTGTGATAAAATCTTTCATAAAGGATACGAAAATTTAGGTGTGTACAATTAATTACAAAACCGTTGAGTGTGTATAATGGTAATGGTATAGTATATGAAGATTTATATTCTTAACAGTTAGCGTTGACGATTCTGTTTCCCCAGTAACGCGCTAATCTAGTATTGTATTATTAAGAAACACATGCACTATCTTCATACTGAATGAATATCTATTAAATAATTTTCTGTTTTCAGACCCAGTTCCTGAGTCAGTTGAAGAAACTCCTGTAAAACTGTTACTTTGTAGGGTTACTCGTGTAAGTCATCAAACCGGTTCGTACTACAATACCGACTGTAACTATGTAATATATATGCGGAGGTGCAATGGGACGCTTCAGTTTGACACGATATGGACAGACTTCCTGAAGCTTTGCCTTGGTATAAACATTACTTCAGTGGAATATATCAAATTAATAAACTAACATCCGTAATAGTAAATGACGGTATTTCACTATAAACTGAATAAATTAAACTTGTTCGGATGCTAGCTATGTCTGTGTAGATGTATTGCAGTTTCTATGAGGAATGTAATCAAATAACTCCTTAGTGATTCAACATACTGTAATAAATATTGAAACATAATTTATCATGAGTGATGACGTATTGGATACATATTCATATTCAATTGATGTTGTACGAGTATGTTTTTGTCATACCGCAATAAAGGATGAATGCTTCTCATTCACTCATGACTTTTTTATTTCCGGCTCTTGATATTTTTTAAATAATATTAATATCTTCAGTTGCAGTTTTATCTGATTGTATTTCTCATTTCATTTATTCATTTGCTTGTAAGATATTAAGCCGAAAAATTATTGAAAATCGATCGAGGTAAAAGTTGTCCAGTTTGCTTCAGATTGTTTTGCATGCTCAAAAGGTTAGTATATCACTGTCTACCAAACAGCACACCTACGTCAGTTTCTGATAATCTTATACACCAGGTCGTCTATTTACAAGCATACAACTAGAAAGACCAACTTTGCTAAATAGGTTAGGTTAAACAAAATATGAAATAATGATATACGCTATTTAATTGCTATTTAATTCACTTTCACCATTTGTATCTATATGGTATTTTAACAGTAATAACAATAGTCCAATGTTGTTGTTATATACATGATAGTGTACACAATTTAGTCAAGTTATACACTGCACTTGATATTTTAGTGATGCCGAGCAGTGTCAAGGTTATACCAGAAATAGGCCATACGACTCAATACGTCGACTTGGACGGTAACACAAACGAGATGTCGATCCCTTTCTTGCAGTACAGATGTTCCTTTGAAATGGATGTAGGTGCTTCATATAGAATAAAATGGTACTACACTTTTTTTTTATATTTTCTACATCACATTATCAATTTTGACGAAATGATAATGCAGTTTGAGAAAAATAGAGTGAAATAAATAGGAAAAATAAAGGAAAATTGTATAGCCTCACAAACTGGGTTTAGGGTAGGTCCTGCTTGTCTACCAGTCCTTTCCTCCGTCTTCGATCATTTATACTCTTGGGAGGGAATGATATTTTATTTGACATAGTAATAAATGGCTAAGGTGTAAGCGAGTATAATACCATCTTTGCAATTTAAATGAAATCCGGTTCCTTCACATTGTTTTGTGCACAGTATAGTTTCAGATACTGAAAGTAGTACAGTATCGATACTCAAAGTAATTCTGTGACACTAGTGTCAATTAATAACATGAAGTGTGTAGAGAAACAAACGATAAAAACATGTTCAGCCTCCCAAACAAGGATAAAGAATCGGAAAATTGTAGTACAATATATTGATTGTACATAATGAGCATGCTAGACAAAGTGAAAAGAAATACCAAAGAGAAATGAAAACAAGAGACGGTTAATGCAAAGGCAGGACTTGGATGCATACATCGAATTAGTCGCACAAAACCTGAATCCGCAATAATTACAAGACAGTGTAAATAAAAGAAATCCCAGCCGGAAAAATCACTATCTCGTGTAATGATATCAAAAGATACAATGAATGAAATACAGATATAAGGATGAATTCCTAGAGTGTTCAATCCGGATAATTTTGTTCAATTTCCAGTCCTTGATCATGTTTACAAGTATTTGAAGTGTGCATTGAAGTTATCACCACAACATGTAATAGTTACAAAAGATACGATAGGTAAAGCTGAAAGTGATACCGTATATATTAAACAACATATACATATGTACTTAATGTACTTTGCAGAAAGGAAAACAACAAGAGAAACACCATTTAAATCTACTGAAATAGATCAATTTAAAGACACAACATTTCCTAAATTCAAACAGTTAGCCAATTATACAAGAAACATTCAATATAATGATGATTTTCAAACAATACATTCCAGATTTTAATAGTTTTATCTTGGTGACTTAGTCATCTTAATAGATATTAGGTTTTAGAATATGTAAATGTGTATAGATCAAATTGTCTCTTATATTTCTGTATAGAAAGGCATACGTGTTTTTTTTTAAATATTGTAATATTATAATGTTTTACCATGCTATACGTATGAAGAGACGTAAATAAACTATTTGATTTGATTTGACTTCCATCCTATGCACCCTTAATTCCATTTGTTATAGCTTTGTAAAGCATTTTACCAATTATAAGTTTTCCCATGATTTATTTATTTATTCATTTCTCAGGTATATCAATGATACCTTGGTCGCTGAAATGGGACCAACAAATTCGTCTGAAGATCTTGCTTTAAAATATAACGTTACAAATGATATGGAACTTGGCTATATGGTAAACATTTCGATTTTATATTATCATGAATGTACAATCATAAAATTTAGCTTGGCTCATGAAAAGGGAATATATCAAGTAGCAAGTATACCGATAGTGAAAAGCAGCAGGAGAATAACATTTTGACCTAACCGTGTACATTCTCTGACAAGACTAATGTAACACTTAAAGACTGCTATTCTGTTAGTAATATATATATACTAACAGAATAGCGATATATACATACAATTTACATGTATACCTTATATTCACTTTGATTATTATTATTATGAGCAAAAAGTTATAAAGTCAAATTACACAACTAAACATGTCAATAATATCGTTTTGCAGATAAAGTGTGGAGTCATCAAAATGCCGATGGAAGAATCTTCTGAATGACTGAGTTTCAACTTCTTTGCCGGATGGAAGGTACTATTTCCATCGACATATCAATGAATGCTAGATGGTTCCGTGCAGTAAAATCTCAGAATAATAAAATATCTATTAATAATGTCCTTTATATTAATCAATGTGTGAAGTGAATTTTCCAATCTTTTTCAAAATAACATCATATGAAAAGGATGATTTTAATATTGGTCATGCTTAAGATTAGCTATTTAAGTCTTGAGGAATCCCTGTGATACATGAGATTAGATGGTCACATGGAGACTTTATTAGGAAAAAAACCTTCCGCGGATTATTTCAACAACGGGCGGATACCTAAGTGGAACCACTGACCTGCCACAAAGCAGCTAATTAGCTCCAATTCACATCGATCTATAACCAGTCAAAGGGTCTCCGACTGCATAAAGGTTTCAGGTATACTCATCTCAAATGAAATAGTTTCCAGGGGCGGATCCATGAATTTTGTCCCCGGATGAGGCGCGAACATTTGGTATCTTGAAAGTTTATTTGCACGTGATCTAAAAGGAACCGTTAAACATGACAATTTTGCAAAGTATGTGGATATGCGAGCGAAGTGAGCTTTAAATTGCATGCGTTTATCTTTCGTATGCTTTGGAATGTCGCTCCCTGTTAATGATTATGTTACATGAGAAGAAAAGTTTTTTTGGTGCTTACGAATATTACCTAAGTTTTTGGTAATGTAATCATGATGTGCAACCGAAGTGATCAAAAACATTTGTATGACTATAAACTTTCATTTCCATATACATGTACAGTAACAGGTATATTGCTACTATGGTTGAGCGACCTGTTGAGTTTCCACTTTTTCTATTATAGTTATGCCGTGCATTTAATTTCATAGGAGAAAAGTATACTTGACGGACTTTAAATATGTACGTCCCACACACCACTCTGAACTCGCCATTGTTTATTTCACCTCTCTTTAGGATATGATGAACGATTCAAACAGAATCTTAGCTAGCACGTTTTATGAGAGCGAAGTCATTTATAAACTCGCCTATCACGAGTTGTAAAACTCGTCTATTACGAGTTATAATATTCTTTTTAACATGTTCCCTGAGAGCATGATCTTGATTTATATATAAGAGAGACAACTGTTCTAAGAGAAAACATTACGTTTCCTGGAAATGACTATATACTAAAGTTTACACTTAAAAAAAGGTTTCAGACAAAGGTATTGAACTAACCAAGGGTGGGTATGTCACTGTTGATGTAGAACTGACCGTACCAATTGGCTGCACGTATACAGTAAATGAACAAGCACAATGCACTAAAGAGTTACTAATAACAGATCCATCATACACGCCTGTTGTTTGCAAATGTGGAATTCTGGTAACCAATGCCGATGATCCAAGTAAAGGTTACCACGAAGTGCAGGTACGCTACTTTATTTTTCGAATATGAAAATAATCTTAATTGTTCATAAGTCACGGTGTAGCAAGATTTTTTCAATCTGCCGATGACAGTTCAAATATACCCGCAGAGATGAGATCTCTTAAACCGTTTTACAGTTTACAGTTACTTTGTTTATATTTAAACTGTGTTTATTAACTTTTAGTTTCCTGAAATACGTATTGGCACTACTACTTAACATTTGGATACGAATAAAACGGTAAACAGAAGTCACAAGCAGTCTTATTACGAAACGTGTATGTACTTAATTTCAAATCCTTATGTATCAGAAAATCGGTATAATCCCGATATAGACTACGATGAATGCTAGTGTCCCAGTTTTGCCCAGTTGTTCAATAGAAGAAATAATCAAAGTGTCAGTTCTTTACATTCTTTTTTTTTCAGACCTTAAAGCAAGGTACAGAGTGGAAAGGAAACAAGAGGTTTCGTTTTAAACTTTCAACATCTGATGTTAATTACGATGATGCAACATCATATGATTTAGAAGTTCGTCTTACAGACGGAGCAGATAACCGCACTCGGCGGGACATAGAATCAATACAAAGGTATCTTTCAAGTGTGAACTGTTTATTATACATGTATTTCAAAACAGCAAATACAGCAACCCCTTTCGAAAGCGTTACTAACTTCAATTGTATTATTTATTCTGAGAGAAATTGGTACTGCATAAAAAAGAACAAAGAGAGCCATAGTAATCTAGATTTCACATCCATGCTAGAGGAAATATCAATTACCTTACATGTGTGTGTGTGTGCGTGCGTGCGTGCGTGCGTGCGCGTGTGTGTGTGTGTTCGGGTTTAACATATTTTTCAATAATATTTCAGTCATAAAAAAGACGGTGTCTACTTGTAGCAGTGAGCACAATGCCCAGCTTTATAGTGCTACCTCACTTGAATATCACGCCATAGACACATGACATGATATCCCACCTAGTCACGTTATACTGACGCTGGGCTGACTAGTCCAAGCAAAATCCTCTTATTGCTTAGCGCCAAGCGAGAAAGCTACTAGTACCATATTTTACGTCTTTGGTATAACGCGGCTAGGGATCGAACCCACGATCTTTGTAATTGTTCATGCCAGTTTTGAAACTCGGGCGAGCGATCTAGGGTCATCATGTTACTATAGTATTCTTTTTTTATTTTCTTACAGGTGATAGACACTTTGCACGTAAGAACATTTTTTGTATTTTATATCCCGCAGTGCAAGCGTATGTGGGGCGAAAATATTGATGATTAATTTCTTGGAAATCTTAATGTTTCTCATACGTTACAGTCCTTTTATTTATTTTATTTTTTATTTTTTGACAGATCACAATCTTATTCATAAAGTTTGATTGTTATGAGGTTTTTGCCATTTCATTTTAACACATCCGAAATAAATGCATTTGTTTTAAACATGTTTATAGCATTAGCTACAGTTAAAATTGCTGAACACCAAACGAGAAGTGTCTCAAAATAGTCGCGTCATAACCTTTTTAGCTCACCAGAGCCAAAGGCTCAGGGTGAGCTATTAGGATGGGTCACCGTCCGGCGTCCGTCGTCCGTCGTCCGTAAACTTTTACTTCAAACGACATCTCCTCATAAACCGCTAGGCACATTTCATCCAAACTTCACAGGAATGTTTCTTGGATGAAGCTCTACAAAAATTATTCAAAGAATTGAATTCCATGCAGAACTCTGGTTGCCATGGCAACCGAAAGGAAAAACTTTAAAAATCTTCTTTTCAAAAACCAGAAGCCCTAGAGCTTAGATATTTGGTGTGAAGCATTGCCTGGTAGACCTCTACCAATTTTGTCCAAATCATGATCCCGGGGTCAAAATTGACCCCGCCCCAGGGGTCACTTGATTTTACATAGAAAAATCTTAAAAAATCTTCTCAAAAACCAGAAGCCCTAGAGCTTAAATATTTGACATATAGCATTGCAGAGTGGACCTCTACTAAAGTTGTTCAAATCATGACCCCGGGGTCAAAATTGACCCCGCCCCAGGATTCACTTGATTTTACATATGAAAATCTTCAAAAATTTTCTAAAAATAAACCAGAAGGCCTAGAGCTTAGATATTTCACGTGCAGCATTGCCTAGTAGACCTCTACAAAATTTGTTCAAATCATGACCCCCGGGGTCAAAATTGACCCCGCCCCAGGATTCACTTGATTTTACATATGAAAATCTTCAAAAAGATTCTAAAAATAAACCAGAAGGCCTAGAGCTTAGATATTTCACGTGCAGCATTGCCTAGTAGACCTCTACAAAATTTGTTCAAATCATGACCCCCAGGGTCAAAATTGACCCCGCCCAATGGGTCACTTGATTTTACATGGAAAAATCTTTAAAAAATTTCTAAAAATAAACCAGAAGGCCTAGATCTTAGATATTTGACCTGTAGCATTGCCTAGTAGACTTCTACAAAATTTGTTCAAATCATGACCCCCAGGGTAAAATTGGCCCCGCCCCAGGGGTTACTTGAATGATACTAAAGCTCTGCCTCAAAGTATGCTGTATTTAAGGAAAACTGTCTATCGGATGACTAAAATGTTTTTCTCGGAGCACACACGCAAATGACCATTAGAAAATAAACATGTCATAATTCCTATTTAGTCAGCTTGTCAAAACAATTAGTAACTGAACAAAAACAACAATCATGAAGTGGACAGAGGGTAGTTAACCTGGGCGAGATATCATGACATGTCACTTTCTCATATGACCAAGTGCTGAAATTATTTTAAGTAGCATTCCGAAATTCTTTTGTGTGTGACTTATAACTTGACCGAAAAACAAGATGAATAATGCTTATCTAATAAGTAAAATGAATTCTTAAAGTCATTATACGACACTCGCCTCTTCCTTGTGAGTTTTATTTTTAATTATCTATAAGAGAATAAAAATAAAAACAAAAATTCATGTGAGGCAATTAACAATTTAACATAAGGCAATGCATAAAACCGGCTGATTAATACGTAAATTTTAATTTAAATGTTTTTAGCCGTACTTCTGAAGATTAATGTCTTTAAGAAGAATAGAATACAACTGAATACAAAATCAAGAATATATATAGTTTCAACACATGACATAATATACATAATCAATGAATAGGAAATCACATGGCATACGTAGATTTGATTTTCACAATTTTCACGATTTCACGGATTTTTTTTCAGTCCTAGAATAATAAATTTATTTTCATTTTTGTTTCAGTCCTAGATTGTTTTCCTTGCGTTTTGAAGTCAAAACCCCCATTAAATTGAAATAAAACACTGCATTACTAGCGAAAACAATTTTCACAATATTTTTCACAATACTTTAACAAGAATCCAGAGCTAAATTACACTTATAAATGCACTTTTTCCTCCCTTGCCCAGAGGGGTTTTGCCTTCAAGATTGTAACTGAAATAAAAAATAATAATTGTTTGTACACAATATAACTGTCAGAAATATACCTGTCAAAAAGAATATTATCATTAAGAAATACTCCATGTAATAGTTAGACCTGCGTAAAATGTTAATTACTGACATAAAGAAATATATTAGGTCACAAATCTCTAGAAAATACGATTAAATATGCAAAAGTAATATTAATAAGAAAAATCCCGTAACCTGTTTTATATTATAATAAAATAATAAAAATCTACAACTTAGTATATACTAAAAATGAAACAATGTTCTAGAATCATATATAACAATCAGAACGATACTTGTTTTTACGTGAAAAGTGACATCATTCATTCCCGTTCCATGGCTGACATCTCTACACCGCAGTTGCTATAGTCGAATTAGTAAGAGTGGTGACCCATCAGCTTGACAGGTTTCTCCAAACGGCCATGAAATATCTTCGTATGTCGCCTCACATTATAATAGCCTTATTTGTTGAGTAATAGTTTGCCCATCTTCAGGAAGGTCCTTTTGATAGAAGGTTTGAAGTGTAGCTCCAGGAAGTCTTGTTGTTGAGCATTCCCTCGGTTTAATGAAGATACAAGCAATCATTTAACATTGTCAAAAGATTCGTTTGTCTATATATGAACGTTACATAAGGATGCCTTCTTAGAATCTCTAAATAGAATGTTTATAAATTTGTATTTTGTATGCCAATCTGATTTCCTGTTTTCTGTTTTTCAATCTTTTATAGTTTTTATTTCATTTTAGTAACAAAGCGTCGTCGTCTTAAGTCAGGACTGTTAAAAACTCCGTAAACCTCTAATAACTATTCGGGATACATTTATTGTAAAATGCAAAATGTTAGTTTCTTCATAAATGTTCAAAAATAATTCTAATAACAGTTATCTCTACGCTGAAAAACTATGTATTTATCATGCACAAGTCCTTAAATCTTACACTTAGACTCATAAAAACATGTTTTATTCTCTTTCTTTACGGAATTCCCCCTTAAATAGCAGTAATGCAATGAAATATTTTACTAATGAATTTCCAGCTAATTAACAAGTACTATTAATTCATATTGAAACATAACCGCAACTACTCTGACTCATACATAAGAAGCAATTTCTAGGTCTGATTGCCAGGGTCGCATGTCTAGCGACATTATTCTCAAAGACTCAATAATAAACTTCATGTTCCATATCAATACATGGTCGCTTTCCTAGCGACATAATTCCCCTAAGACTCATAAAATAAGAAACTTCTTGTTTCATCAACGGTCGCATTTCTTGCGACATTCTACTATGTATAAGCATTACACATGCTCTATGATGGTTCTTGACACATCATACAACGATACATTATAATAATACACGCCTCACAGACGTTACCACGTCATATCAAAATCTCATGGAGTTCAGAGCATTTGGGTTATGATTCATAAAATGTTACCTTGTCATTTTACTGAGAGCAATTAACTGCTTAGTTTCCCTAAGGGTATTCCTCACTTAATATCATAGTGACAAAATAATGAAGCTGGACAATATATATACATGTGTATATATATATATATACATTCTTTGACATTTTTATGTTCTAATAAGTAAGTTGTAGAATCTTTGAAATTTATCTGTACAACAATAATGTATTTTCATTATGTATGATAACATCTTCCTAATTATTCTCCGTAATATTTTGTAATATTAATAAAAAATTATAAATGATGACTTTAATGTACGAAGATTCGCTATATCTTAGATTAAAGTTTCTGTTGGTACGTATATAAAAATGTATGAAATGTTTAACAGATCTAATAATATCATCAAATCAAAAATGTATCTAAAGAATTCCCGAATAGCATCGTTGGTATACGAGTTAAAATGAACAGTCACTAACCTGATGAAGTATCGATCTCTTTTTCCATAACCATACACCATGGATGTTCTCTTTCCTTGCCGAGCCTTAAATTGCATCTTGTCCGTACGTTTCGTTTGTTCCTGGGGGTTCTAACTGCTGTCTGAAGAGGTTTATCGGTCGCCAGTTCCATTTCCAGTCGTCTGCCGAATCGTCAGTGTTGAAAGTTATTCCGTCTTATTCGTCATGGTGGCCTCGTGGTAGTTGGTAGTACTTCTTTCGTGTTGTGTCCGCGACGTTTTGAAGATTCGTTTAAATCCTGGTTCTTTTAAGGCACCAAATAAACCCGTGTGGTGTAACAGTAACTAAAGGTTCACTCTACTAGCTAGAACAACAACAACAACAGTTCTCTATAATAACTACTATTTAATATTGTACTAAATTCTAAGATAATATATACATCAATGTCTTTCTTCATAATTCCCTAACATAGTTCACTAACATTTCCTCAGTTATTAACAGAACTTCAATTCTTCGACATAATTACTTCAACGTTAATTGCCTCGGTCTTTATCTAACTAATTCATTTTGCTAGTATCGAACATACGCATCTAATCTAACTGAGTACCAGAATGATACTAAAGCTCTGCCTCAAAGTATGCTGTATTTAAGGAAAACTGTCTATCGGATGACTAAAATGTTTTTCTCGGAGCACACACGCAAATGACCATTAGAAAATAAACATGTCATAATTCCTATTTAGTCAGCTTGTCAAAACAATTAGTAACTGAACAAAAACAACAATCATGAAGTGGACAGAGGGTAGTTAACCTGGGCGAGATATCATGACATGTCACTTTCTCATATGACCAAGTGCTGAAATTATTTTAAGTAGCATTCCGAAATTCTTTTGTGTGTGACTTATAACTTGACCGAAAAACAAGATGAATAATGCTTATCTAATAAGTAAAATGAATTCTTAAAGTCATTATACGACAGTTTTCTCGATTAGGGCAAACCTATTATTTCAACTTGGGACCATACGCCGCTTTTCATGGAATTACATGCTAGTGTAGCATTAAAGGTTCCATGTGCACCGCCGTATGAACACATCTGCAGATGTCTCTTAACTGTTCGTTTTTTGTAGTTGTTGCATGTGTAAATGTTGAGTTCTGCTCAACCCGGGGCTAGAGGGCGTGGATGGTAGCATGCATTTCTACTACCGTCCATGAACAAGCTCAATCAAACCAAGCCTGCAGTCCACTTTTCCTGTTTTGATAACTCTGTTTCTAGGAATGGATTTTTATGTTTAAACAAACTATTTACAAAAATAGACACAGGGTCGATATTTTCCTTCTCAATGTCGCAAACAATGGTCAAGACCTCGATAAGACCATTTACCAAGGCATTTTAACAACACCTGGCATAAATATTAAACAAAATGTGAATTTGAAAATTATGTAATGTAATAGTCACAGGTATTTATCTCCAACGTCCAAACTGAAAATTACTATCGGTGCTCTTCTGTCCGGGCCATGAATATGTCACTCCGTAAAGGAATATTAATTGCATGGTAAAAACTTAAACCATATCATAATATTCTTACACACGATTGCACAGTTCAATGTATGCGCCAAACGTATTGGTGAAAGGGTTTTGGTCATTTTTTAAAAAGATAATCGTGCCGGTTATCTATACTGAAGTTACACCTTTCCAAGGTAAGGTAAACCATAAACACAATTTGACATAAAACTTGACGTGCTACCAATATCTTAAAAACTTTTAAAACAATATGTTGTGAATATTACATCGACATTTTAACACATTTCGATGTTTTGCCGTTGCACTATTTATAAAAGACCCCCAAAATACACCCACGCAGATTAAACTTTCTTGATTTTGTACAATGTGGAGAGGGGGGAATACTTAAGGTCGATCGTGTTCATGACTATCGCTACAGGGTTAGTTATATAGCTATATTCCACTATACCTAGACCATGACTGCCGTAATATAAATTTACATTTCATTTTACGTTGCCATAGGAACAAGAAGAAGATTTCGGCTGTGTGAACGCTATCAAAAGTATCAACTTCTAGTATTTCTGTATACCATGTCTTTCTCATTTGAAGACTGAAAAAACTTAACACGTTTGCCTGTATATTGTGTTCCTCGGTCATCGAAAGAATTTGACCATGCAGTAGAGTAGTTTCATAAGAGTGTGAATGCTAAGTTAAACTTGTTTGATGATTTTGCCATTTGCGACGTGCACCGATAGCCTGTATGTGATCCGAAATATACTGAGCGTGTTCCCAACGGTCGTATTAACTATGAAATCTTCCAAAATATATGTAGATCCGTTTCCTCGTAAAAACAAATGACTATGATTTGATGTGTCAGCCATCGTGTGTAATACTCAACTGATGATAATGATAAGAAATGACAGAGACAGCTTGATTTGACTGTCAGCAGTTATTTCAAATGCAATAAGGATGATTATAAATGAAAATTTAAGACATAATTTCAAAAAGTATTTAATATAACCATCAAAGTATTTTCATGATAATATTACAATTTTAGAAATGCTTCTGATGCGTTACAGGTAAGGACACCGACAGGAACAATAATAGATATTACCATTCATGGGCGAGGGAAAACTATGAACATAGATGTTTATATGTCTCCAAGAGATTTTGGTAATACAGATGGACTGTGTGGATATTTTGACGACAATGTTGCAAATGATTTCCTACACAGGAACGGAAACTACTCGGATGGGAAACCAACTACACGTTTTCAGAAAGCTGGAGGTATTTATCCGAAAATAATGAGCTTATAACATAAACATTTATGGAATAATGTAAAACATACCTAAAAATATCCATGTAAAATTGTAAAGCACACTGCATAATGTAAAACATATCTAATATCGTCCATGTAAAAATGTAAAGCATATCTAAAATCAGTTATGTAAAAATGTATATATGTATGTGTTAAAATATCAGCCGCAAACATAATAATATTGAAAATGATGTAAATAAAACTATGAAATGTTAGATTTTTTGATAAACTGTCTGCTTTAAAAACGATAAAATATTTCCAACTGAAACATTTTCAAATTACTCGTTCAAAGATTGAACGTCATAATATTTTGCTGCGTTGTGTAGCAAAGTCCACACAGTCTATTAAAATAGAGAGTTTGAGATTTCAAACTTCGCCTTCCCCTTCAACGTCTCTCATATATATCTTGGGTAAAACGTCACCAATATGCGTGTATTTTATTTAAATCACACGTTGCTACTAAAGTTTTCCATGTAATATCACGTAAGCCTAAGACTTCGCTTTATTACTATGCGAAATAAAAAGCTTAGTTTCAGGATTTCTGCTTATTAAGTTATTTGATTATCCATATACATAATTAGACTAAATTTGATGCGAAACACTATCAATAGGTATAAGAATAATGAAGTTTTGTATGGCTAATGATTTTAACTAAACACATTGAATTGAACCTGGAAGTATAAAGTTTTCAACTGATTTTGAGAAACTTTGAGATTTTGTTCAAACTTTAACTTCTACGGCATATTTGTGTCCCCAGGCGGTATCTATTATACCAGATGGGCCTTTTTGTCGTATGAATTGAAGTTTTGAACGTCCGAAGATGTGATATCACGAAAGTCGAAACTTCATTCTTTTTACATCTACTCTATCCACATACTCGGCATCAAAGACTGAAATCTGGATGGGGGCACATGGCATGACAGTCATTTTACTTGAAAAATAAATAATTACGTGCGATTATCATTTGGTGGAACATTTTATTTTCACATCCAAATAAAATCAATCTGTTTCTGTCGGACACTTAATACGACAATTGCGTTTTAATTATAAACATAAAATGATACTAGTAAGACGGAAAATTCTTTTGAAGTATCAGACAATTTCAGATTTATGATATCATGATGAGAGACTTTTCCTGTTAGCCGTATGGGATAACTCCATTTTTTAAATGCACGGAACCAGAGCCTGGCAGAGAGACATTGTGGGTTAATTCCCCCTTTGATTCTTACATTTAACAAAGAAAGTCAGTCTTGAAACTCGGTGTGACCCTACCCTACCCCTACCCTATCAAAGTGTAAAAGTAAACAAAATGTTGCATAAATTACAAATTAAACAAATACACAATAGCAACAAAAATCTAAAGAAACGAGATTCGCAATGGACGGACCGTCAGGGGAGGTAACTAGAGTCACGGATTGGGACTAGTCCGATATGAAAGCGTTCAACGTCATGATATGGAAAAATATTGCACGATCGCGGTCCATTGAAACCCAATGGAAAATAATTTTAGGTATGTAATAATCATTTTTATTTCCTCTCGTGTATGATTTACAATCGTGCATTGTATACTGACTATACTGACATAATTTTATATAAAACCTAAATGTTTGGAGCAACACTAACGAGTTTTTACATTGTTCACATTGTTTTATCGTGTTTGTTTTTGTTGTTGTTGTTTTTTGTTGGTTTCTTTTTGTTGGTTTTTTAGGTAATCGCTCTAATATCCATGCGATGATTATATTAATTGAAATGTTTTTTTATTATTTAATTTTCATTTTTAAAACCTCTTGTAAAATTCCTGCCCTTTCGGACAATTGGTATCAAAATGCACGAAAAAAACGATCATAATTACGGATAAATTGAATGGGCGGATTAAAAGAAGTAAGGTTCATTCTAATGTTTGAAATCTCAAGGAATTTTAATCGAACTTCAACTTCATGCGTTAACTTCGCAAGAGACGTTGAAGGGGAAGGCGAAGGTTGAAATCTCAAACTCTCTAATATGTTAGAGGATACTGATATTGCAGCAAAGAAATCCCTTTCATTATCACAATCTGATTTGAAATTACCACATACCGAATTTAGGCCTAATATAACACAATTTTATGATATTTTGATTTTTCTTATACCTGTCAGAGATTTGTAAGGAACAAATAGACCCATTTCAAAGTTTAAGATCACTACTAGAAACGTGTGATCTATTACCTTTTATGAAACTTTGTAATTGCCACCCAATGATATAAAATTATTGCAAAAGCGAACTATTTCTTTTGGTTCCGATGTGATGTTTAAGTTTCCATCTACAATTGTTAAATATTGGGATATTTTATTAATTTGAACTATCTGAAGGCAAGTTTTGAAACAGAGCGTAGCTTTCAAATTTATTTACGATCTGTCTTTGTTGCCTCACCTATTCCTCGTTAAGTGTAATATAACAGTCCTTAATATTATTCCTTAGGCAAACAATGTTCACAATAACATTCCAACCAGCAGAAAAGCATAATATTTTTCAAAAACCTGGTGAAACAGAGCAGATATTTGTGTTGTAGGTTGTCCGATGAGGAAAATCTGTTCAAGAATCTGAATCGTTCATTACAACCATTAAATAATAACAAAGAATATAGAACTTGCGGAAGAACAACTTCCATAACAAAGCAAAAGTGTAAGAAAGGCAAAAGATCGAGGCGTGGCATTAGCGATGCGAGAGGAGATTTCGAAAAACTATATCCGCTAATGTCAACTCAAGAACCGATTAGATTAAAGGTATATTAAGATAGATCTAACTGTTTAACAGTCAATTAATGACTATTGCACATGGCAGTTTTGTCGAAAACTGTTATCTTTGACTTTATTCTACGCAATGTTGACAGATACTTGATCTGTATTTGGAACACAAATGTTTTACATTAATCGTAAACATATTTATATAACTACAGGAGATTGCATTGTGTGTAATGTAGCCCTCTGTGTTTTTCTGTTCAACAGTCAAGTAATTATTACCTCGACTGAAACTTTACAAGTGCACTTGTACATATTAAGAATGATAAAATTACAATGCTAGAATTTTTACATTGGAATAAATAAAAGAAATCGTCTACCTACCCATGCATATAAGAAATTACATTGCTGTATTTTAGAGAAACGCGCCAAACACTATGACATTAGGTGAAGTGACGTCATTGTGTAATGCTTCCATATTTGGATCACCTGCTGTTATGGAAATGCAAGACAAGCTTGTTGACGAAGACTTGTCGGAGGTTGTGGCGCAATGTGTATATGACGTCACTGTACGTACTGATAAGGCGTTGTAAATATTGTGGCTGTAACTTCTTTTGAAAATGATTAAATGTTTTAACTTTTGTAGTGTTTTCTGAAAAAATGTAAGAAGACACATAATCATAATATCAATTAACTAGGATAACATATTTAACCATGGAAGTTTGTAACGCAGTCCTTAATATATAACATAGACGGTGAAACGAAAAGCATATATAATGTTTTTTTGATCACATAGTTCCGTTCTTAGGATATACTAATGTAGACTATAAATCAACCTAATTAATATTGCATTTATTTTATGCAAAATATTTTCTTCAGGAAGGAAATGATACAGTATGGGTAGAAGCACATGTTCAAGCACTTAGTAATATTGTTACAACAGTGCTTGAACTGAACCCCGTGTATGCTGCCAACAATACTGAAATCGTGAAAAACTTCCTTTCACAGACATGTTTGAATAATTGCAGCGGTAATGGGTTTTGTTCAGATATAGGTAACTTTTCTGTTTTGCATTAAATTGATGACCGATACCATTAAAATATTTATTTATTTATTTCAGTCTCTTCCATTTACAAACTTCAAATATATACAAATAAATAAAAATCACAGCATTAAAAACACATGTAAATGGCCATTCAATTTTAGAATTATAAGAGACATACCCGTATAAAATGGTAAAAATAACGATACATACATTAAAAGCAACCTGATTACTAAACAAGTACAGATTTATGTGTATAAGCAAATGTGTGCATGTGTGTTGTGAGTGCTTGAGTGTGTGTCTATGTGCAGGTGTCTGTGTGTATGTGTTACCAGTTGACTTAAAACATACTGGTGTGTGTATGTGTGTAACCAGATTACTTAGAAAAGTACAGACGTGTGTGTTTTTTGTGTGTGCGTGCATGCGTGCGTGCGTGTGTGTGAACCTGGTGCGGGAAAGTTACCTCAGAGTGTACTGATATGTTAAAAGGAAGTCAAATCTATATTTCAATGAACATGTGACTAAGTTATTTAATTCAGTCAGTTTTCTGTTTTGCATTAAATTGATGACTGATACCATTAAAATAGGAAAAAAGCGGAAACTCCACAGGTCGCTCAAAGTAAAGACGAGAAACGCATGCAGCACAGTTGGGTGTTTTAAGGACAAAAAGTACTTTTCGTACCTTAACAATAACAATTAAGCCGGTGTTATGGGGCTTGATGGTGTTGATGAACAAACTCTTAAAAACAGAGTCTATTTTTATTTTGCTTTGGTGTATTCTATGCTTCGAAATGTATAAAAATTTTACTTGCTCAAGATAATGAAATTTTGGTAAAAGATATATTTTCTTAACTTCACTTCAGTCCATCAAAGTTACTTTATAATATAGGATATTGTGTCTGCAATGACCCTTATCGTGGACCTGACTGTGACACAGATCTAAGAATTCCACCAATCATTTATGATATAGAAGGAGGCGGAATATGTGATGTTACAACTGGCAGTGACTGTGAATGCTTCGTTGTTAGGACGGATAACATATTTGACGGTTTCATGTGTAATATCAGTTACTGTACCTTTATGGTGTGTATGTGTTGTGTTGTTTCATGACATGCACGCTTCATTTCAATAAAAATTAAGAAATGTTTCTTTTTCGTATATATACCTTTTTATGCATAAACACAGAGATGTAGTAACGGTTGTTTTAACTGCATTATTAAATATTTACAATTTATACATTTACATGTTTACTGTTTGCTTCAATGCTATTCATCCAATGTTATTAATCTGATGCTATATTTACATTGAGGTCTTCTTCAATGGTACACGCTCACATGTAGGACATTTTCAACAAGCTGGCGAATATGAAGACATCTTCACAGGTATCTGTTGTGTATCTGGAGAAGTAACAAAACTCCAAGAGAATATCGCAGACCCTTTCGTTGTTACGTACCAGCTGTCTATCAGCAATGAGTGAATTATGGGGAAACGACTTCTGTTTATATCTATGACACCACGTGCATACAACACGTTGTGAAAAACGATAGTACCGCATTAGAAATTAAGGTAAATACATTAAATTTTGTATTAAACTACGAATGTATGTATCGACTTTCTACTGGTTAAATATATCCCAGTAGATGTTGCACGTGTAGCTTTACACTAGTCTAGTATTAAAATCAGCTGTCATGTCATGAACTCTTGCACGTATGGTGAATTATTAATCATAAATATATACAAATCCAAAATGCGAATTATTAATTATAATTCAGTGAAGATTCCTGGACACCAGAATATTTGAAAATGTTCAAGTAATACATTTACCTTTCTGAAATCAAGCAAACAAATATTTAAAATCGCATTGATGTAGTGTCCAATTTATTTGACCTGTCAAAACATGGACCCGGCTTTCATCATATTCTGTTCGAGCCTTTATAAGATTAACATGAAAGCCGGGAACATGTTTTGACAGGTCAATTAAATAGTACAATATTATAAAAAATGGATCGTTTTCCACGTTTTCACGGTTGTTGGTATAATTATTATCATTTATGCGTTCCAACAACTTCTGTTTAAGGTTTTGTTTCAATAGTAATATGATTGCATTTCAAGCGGGTGAAATGTCTTTGATAAAATCTGTAAAAAGATCCCTTGGAAGCATAGAATGCAACCAATTAAAAGAATAATAGCAGACTCGGTTTGATTCAGTCTGTTCACGAGAGGCAATAAAATGTGCAACACCATTCACACCCCCTAACACCTGCTTAAGCGGAACTCTATTACACATCTATAGAATGGACTTCATGATCCAAAAGGACCAAAAAATATAACAACACTGAATCCAAGTGCGGCGACAGCATTTGAATATATTCAGTGTATTTCATACTTGTATGGAAAATACTGTATTGCTTTTAAATGATTATAAAACAGTGTATGTAATGTCACGCTATGTGATAAAAATTGGGTAAACAAGCATTTAATAAAACAATTATAATATCATAAGGGTGGTATTATCTTGGGTTTATGAATCGCTGATGAACATGCGGAGTGATCGACATGATAGGCCTACTTTGAGCGCGTGTTAGCATTCTACTTGGCTCTCTGATCCCTCGTTATACTACGCTTACGTCATTGTCATTCACTTGGCGTCGTGTACCAATTTATCTGAATACGTTCTGCAAATCTCCAGAATGGAAACTGCTTCATTGATGGTACCTGTTATAAACATGGTTCAACTGAGCAAGGTGACCAGTGTAGTGTTTGTCACTCGCACACGGATCCATATAGCTGGTACAAAGGTATTTCAATATTTTATAGATAAAATCGGTGAATTTTAAACAATGATACTAACTGCGCTTTCAAATTGGATGCTTCAAATACAAGTAAACTTTATACTTCCAGAAATAAAATACCAAGATATATAATATTTGCTGCGGTGACAACTATTTGTATTTTTTCTATACTTAGGTCTTGTGACTTCTTTTGTTTATTTCTTTTTTCATGTGAAGCGCTACTGAAAGGAAAAGACATTATGTCACCATACTAAAACTGTTTTTCTGGTAACTGCGATGAAAGCGACACCAAATTTAGGTCAGCGGCATTAACTGGTGCAATAATTGGTTCTCTTCTGGGTTTTAGTATTCTTGCAATATTAGCGTTTCTGATACTCTGCAAAGTGATATCGAAACACAGGTTTGATTATTTTCTTGTATCCTAATATGAGACACAATTAAATAGCGGCAAAAGTAGTACTGGGTGTAGATTTATTCCGGATTTGTTCTTTCTAACCCCTGTTAATGATTCTATGGTGTTTATATCTAAATATAATTATCCTGTCCCATTATTTCAACTCAGCTTATACATATACGCGGTCATAATCTGGTTCCCTGTTCTATAATGGTTCGCAAATGGCTGACCATTATTACACTTTAGTCCGAACATTTTAGTTCATTTGTATATCTTTTTAATAAATTGGACAATGTTTTTTTTTTCATTTAAGAGCTGTTCATGACGTGCATTCTCCTGTTCAATCAAGTCCATTACACCTAGATCTGCAAGAACCCTACAATATCAAATATAAAGGGCGGAGTGACTAATTGCTACAGTTGGCGGTGTGCTTGATGTTTCTGTTAACTACAATGACAAGCACTTAATTTAAGCTGCAGTAGCAAACAACCAATTTTGTGAAAAATTTCACGCTACAGTGGCGTGGAGTTTTTGAACCAGTGAATTGAGGGTAATCTCTGGCAGGATACGAAAGAGAAATTCATCTTATTCTTTGAACTGTATGATAAGAACAATACAAATCGTACCAAAGCCATTCATTTCACGGAGACAAATAATATAAAGCCATTTAATCAGTTATAGGTATATTTACTTTAATTAGTTCTCTTTTTTCCCCACTTTTACTGTTTTGCTTTTCTTTTTCAAATCGCTATATACTAACCTGCATTATCATTTTCCCTCCTTGTGTTTGTTTTTCCCTTTCAAGACACGTAGGTAGTGTTTTTACCAAAATTAAAAAGTCTATGTAAGAAGACAATCATTTCATAAATACAAGTATAGTTTGTCATCTAATTTGTTATATGTATTTATGGTTCATGATTTTTTATTCTTTTTGATCACGGAGTCCATTCAAGATATGGTGTTAGCAGGCGTGAGCGGTGTAACTGTTGTACATTTCATTTCTTTTCAATCAAACCGAGACTGCAATTAATTCACTTGGTTGCGCCGTTTTTATAATTCTATTATACTGAGGTATTCATAAAATAAACGGACCTTTGGCGTAATTAGAAAGAAAGTACAATGTATTGAAACTCATTGTGTTTTACATTTATATGGGGTTCAGTAATTTTTACACAATATCTGTGATTCCATAAAAATTTTAATTCATTAATGTATTTAAAATATTCACTAATTATTTTTGGATACCACTAAATTAAAGATATCATTAAATGATTTACAGATATCAATAATTCGAATGTTTGATATCTTGATAGCAGGTTATCGTTTGCATTTTATGTCTCGTAATCCAATTTAAAAACATCTTTAATTCAGTTTCATATTTATTTTATTTTGTTGGGTTTAACGTCGCATCGACACAATTTTAGGTCATATGGCGACTTTCCAGCTTTAATGGTGGAGGAAGACCCCAGGTGCCCCTCCGTGATAATTTCATCACGAGCGGGCACCTGGGTAGAACCACCGACCTTCCGTAAGCCAGCTGGATGGCTTCCTCACGTGAAGAATTCTACGCCCCAAATGAGGTTTGGAACCCACATCGATGAGGGACAAATGGTTTGAAGTCAACGGCTCTAACCACTCGGCCACGGAGGCCCCCTAATTCAGTTTCATGATATCGGTTACGGTAAAACATTTTGTTCTTTTAGTAACTATATTATTATTCACTAAAACTCACCGCAAATCTTATAAACCAAACAAAATTGTGACTACTGACAGAAATTTATGTCTAGAAAAACACCAATCTGTCTTGATGAAATAACTAAAACTGTGAATGAAACTGAAAGTACAAAAAAGCAACTACAAGTTTAGAAGTGGTTTACTGTTGATTGTATCATAGTAATGCCAATGTTTCTAACAGTGTGAGATTATCAAATATAATTTCAGTTCTGAACTACTTTGTAACATGTAAATGCTAATTTAAAAGTAATTTTAAATGCTTGTAACTGGAATAAAAATTAAAAAAATCTACTACTTTCTCTTATTTATATTCTTACACTTACTTCCTCACTCAGCACATATAGTAGGTTCTTGTTAAATAAATGGGAAACATTTCATTCGACGTTGGATAACCGTATCGTGTGTCTGATGTATAACATGTTATATACTATGTTTCAGATGTTTCCAAAGTTTTAAAAATGAGTACGATACAGATTTTCTAACGCATGGGCACCTTTGTTGCTTTCCCATTAATGTCAGTAAAAAGATAATATCATACCCGGGTGTAACATAGAGTACTAGTAATCAGTCGGGTTTTTTTTCTTCAATAACGCTCTTGACTTAAGCACGGGACACTCTCTCTCATCATTCTTTGGATTCCTTTACATCGTTGTTCGGACTGAACAATGAACGAACGAACTGACGGTTAGCGTCTGCTTTGGTGGCCATGAAAGTATTATTTGCAGTCTATTAACATTTGTATTTTATACCGAGATCTACACATACCTATCTACCTGCCGTGTGTCTGGCATCAACGAAAAATATGAAAATAGAGAAAAGTGGGTTTAAATACGAGATGGATGGCCGTTATATAGTCTCTAGTCCTTAGGGATTATAACGTGCTTCTATCATGGCACACTAAACAAGACTAGTCTCTTGTGGTTTCACTCCGTCCCATCCGTTCGTCAGTCAGTCACACAAAGAGGGATCCTACGATAACTTCAGAAGATATTTTCATAAAACTCCGTATATGGATAGATGGCAATATGGAAATATGTACGTCCTTTTATCTTATTGCTTTGGCCAATAATGCAGTTGATATGGCAACAAATACTTAAAATTATAAAAAAAAAAAGTGACAAAGTGGAATCCGGCGATGACTTGAAAAATACAATATATATTTAATAAGCAAATTCGATGAATTGGTATCCCCCGCCGAAAGGGCTTTTTGTGAGGAATGGCCAAAAAATATATCCGGCAAGAAGTTAAGGATGTTACTAAGAAGCAAATAATTTCATTTGTCAAAATCATTTTTACAGAATATGAATGTTTTTTGGGGGAGTGGGGGCAGCGGGGTTGATCAGGTGAGGGTACAAAATTTCACATGTTGATTATAAAAACTTTGCATGCTGATAAATATTCATGGAAGGTTTGAAAAGAAATAATAATAAAAAGGAATGATTTTTTTCTTTTTGTGGGGGAGTGGGGTGTGGGGGGGGGGGGGGGGAGAGGATGTGACCAATGCAAGGCGGTGACCAGGTGTGGGCACAGAACTTCACATGTTTATAATAAATTTTCATGGAAAAGAAAAGAATGAAAGAAATTTTAATGAAACTCTACCAATTGGTTGGTTTTTAATGTACAAATCTGTAGATTTTTAAACAATTAAAGGGCAGTAACTTTAAGGAAAATTGACCAATTGAAAAAAAAAATGACAGGCATCATCGAAGTATGTTGATTCATATTTATTTCAAGTTTCATGAAATTCTACCAGCTTACTACTGAGGAATGGCTTCAGACGTGGATTTTTCATTAAATCAAGGGCAATAACCCTAAGGGAAATTGACCAATTCATCATCGCAGTATGTTGGTGCGTGTTTATTTCAAGTTTTATGACATTCTACTTGATAGTTACTGAGAAATGGCTGCGGACGGACATTGCATTTTTGGGGCATTCATTAAATCAAGGGCAATAACTCTAAGGGAAATTGACCAATCCAAACAAAAACTTGACGGGCATCATCGCAGTATGTTGGTTCATGTTTATTTCAAGTTTCATGAAATTATACCTGCTAGTTGCGGACGGACTGACAACACCATTTCAATACCCCCCCCCCCCCCCCCCTCCCCCCACCCCTCCACACACACACACACACCTCCCGATTTCATCGGTGGTGGATAATTTAACTTGATATAAGGATAGATGGCAGTACGAAGAATACGCGGCACGTCCTTTTATATTGTTGAATCCAAATATTGACAAAAAATGATACCGAGAGAATTTAAATAGTACAAGAGATGTTCACTCGACATTTGGCAAATTTGAAGAAGAAAATGTGGAAACATGCAAATTGTGTTTTCTTCGTTTATAAGTCTGTTCATCCCGTCACTCAAAAATTGGTGGATTTTGTCATAACTTTAAAAGTAATGATTTTCTTCTTGAAACCTAGGACGTAAGTAGAAAGCACTGTATGCAGAATAATAGTATACAGTTCATTCTATCTTGATTCTGACACATCAGCAAGACTTATTATCTACCTCCTTTAATATATCAATCAACGTTTGCCTGTTCTTTTTTGTGGCATTCTTTTCCAGCGCGCCGCTATGACGTCTGGCGTTATGCCGTAATAATGGTGTTGTTTAAACAGCGAGTTTGATTGCATAGGAACATTCAGTTTTCCGAGTAATAGGGGAATAAATCCTGTCGTGTTAGAATCGCATATAGCAATAATATGTTTAAGTAAAATAATCATTTCCATAAGCGCTGTTAAGCGAAAACAATGTCAACCTTGACGTCATTGTAATTGAAAATGGAATTCAAACAATTGTCAAAACTCCTTTCATGCATAGGTTGACATTCAATATGTAAATATAAAATTGCGTTCACCATCTAATGCACACAGAAACTATTTCGACAAACCGGCATGCAGTTTATACAGTTCTTTGTCACGAATTCCGCCACTATTTTTATTCAGCAGCGACAGTTCATTAGGCCTATTCATACAAGTTTCGTCAGCCAATTTTATTTTTATTTTACGGTGCATCCACATACGTATGGTCATATGACCACCTTTACGTTTTTGATGATGAAGGAAGACTCCAGGTGTTCTACAGAATTTTAGACAGGTGCTGGTACCTGGGTAGATACGCCAATCTGCTGTATGCCAGCTGGATGGTCTCCTCAAATGAAAATATTATACATCAAAAGCAAGGTTTCAAACCGACAGTAGTGAGGTATAACCCCATAAAATGAAAAGAAAACAAGTTTTTTTTTCAGAATTTCATTCTTTTTATTACTGTCGAGTATAAAATCAGATTTAATATATAAATATAGTAGGTTTTTTATCCTCACAGAAAATATTACAACAAACATCTGTACATATGTCTGCATTCTCTACATACATCACATGTTGAAGTCACAAAGGTAAAGTTAAATATAGAAATAGAACAGACGAACCAAGGTTAAAAAACAGACTTTGAAACCAGTCTCGTTTTCCAACCTTACCATTGGATAATTTCGAGACAGATCTCTAAATCAACCAATCAAAACTTGTCATATTTTAAACTTAAGATAACCAACCATTTCTCTTTTTATTAGTAATAGCTAAGTATAAATCCTCCTAAAATAAAAAATAAATTATTCAGTGACCACTCTTTGGGTATGTGCAATAAGTCACTTACCCTAATTTCATTCTATTCTGACATGTACAGTACTATATTGAAGGCCTTTTCAACAATCAATGAGAAACTAAGCCTCAGTTTAAGAAATCATTGTTCAAATGGCTTTCCATAGTACTTCATCAACCTTAGCTGTAATTTGCCTGACAGAGAGAGAAAACTTGCATTTCTTAAAGTTTATGATCATCTGAAGCTGAGGAGTAAATCTGCAACTTCACCTATGGGTGAGTTAAATAAGGTTAAGATATCCATTTCTCTGTTACAGGTAAGCAGGAAGGTCTAGTTGTTCCAGAGGTAAGCAAAACAAACTTCAAAATTTTAACAAAACATAAACAAAGTCAATAACCAATTTGTGGACTAGTTAAAAAGGAAACAAGAGTGCAAGAATGTCACAATATACGCCCGTCACAGCAAATTTCTTTACTCTAGCACCTGTATTTGCAAATGGAATTTTAATTTTGTGGTTGTTTAGTAATAACTAAGTGTTGTTTTTTTCTAAGTCCACAAAAAAACTCCTTACCAGGTAGAGATACCTTAAAATACACCTAAAATTGGAAAGTAACATCTATGTTGTACCACAGAAAAGTGGTCTTGGTTTTTCCCTACGGTCAATTATAAAAAAGTTACAATATAAGTTATTTATAGTAACAACTAAGGGAAGTTAATCTTAAAAAAAAAAAAAAAAAAAAAAAAAAAAAAAATCAAAAAAAAAATTGTAAGTCCACACAAAAATCTTTACCAGGTAGAGACTGGTCAAAATACACCTCAAAATTGGATGTAGCATGCATGTTGTACTACAGAAAAGTGGTCTCGATTTTTCCCTACGACTAGTAATGAAAAAGTTACAATATAAGCTATTTATAGTAACAACAAAGGGAAGTAATTCTAAAGAAGGGAATTGCGCATGACACTTCGTCTCATGATGGTGTATAATTGTGTCAAGTTACATCAAAATCCCTCCATGCATGAAGAAGAAATGCTTCGGACAAAGTCATTTTTGTATCTGACCTTTGGCCTCTAAGTGTGACCTTGACCTTAGACCTAGGGACCTGGTTCTTGCGCATGACACTACGTCTTGTGGTGGTGAACATTTGTGCCAAGTTATATCAAAATCCCTCTATGCATGAAGAAGAAATGCTCCGGACAAGGTTTTCATTCTTGTATCCTTTGACCTCTAAGTGTGACCTTGACCTTAGACCTAGAGACCTGGTTCTTGCGCATGACACTCCACCTCATGGTGGTGAACATTTGTGCCAAGTTATATCAAAATCCCTCTATGCATGAAGAAGAAATGCTCCGGACAAAGTTTTCATTCTTGTATCCTTTGACCTCTAAGTGTGACCTTGACCTTAGACCTAGGGACCTGGTTCTTGCGCATGACATTCCTTCTCATGATGATGAACAATTGTGCCAACTTTCATCAAAATCCCTCTATGCATGAAGAAGATATGCTCCGGACAAAGTCATTCTTGAATTTGACCTTTGACCTCCAAGTGTGACCTTGACCTTAGACCTAGGGACCTGGTTCTTGCGCATGACACTCCGTCTCATGATGGTGAACAACTGTGCCAAGTTTCATCAAAATCCCTTCATGCATGTAGAAGATATGCTCCGGACAAGGTCTGTGGACGCCGCCCGCCCGCCATCCCGCCCGCCCGCCCGCCCGCCAGGGGCGTTCCCATAATACGTCCCGTTTTTCAAACGGGCGTATAAAAACAGGAACATGGTTTCAAATAACAAAGTAACAATTGATCATTAAATTTGTGCTACTGGTTCTGATAACTTTAAACTTAAATCTGTTAAAAACAAACAAAAAAGAAACAAACAAGCAGACAATATCTCAAAACAAAGAAAGGTATGGTTAGATCCCTTGAAAATAAAGTTAACAAAATCAGTTCCCAAACTAACTGCAACAGAAGTTTTATTGCACAATATAATAATGATAATAAAGCAATTATGAATTTTAGATAAAGATCAAAGGTCATGTTATCTGTTTTTAAAAATACTCTGTGGAAATAGGTAATTTCAAAATTTTCAAGTTCTGAATTTATTGTCAACAAACATTTTTCATGGGACATTTTCCATGTTTTGGACACCAAAGTTTTAAAATTTTGACTTGATTCTGACTTTTCTCTTTGACAAATTGTTGTAAATCTTTCACAATTTCTCCGTTGGTATAGAAGCATTATGTCCAAGTGAAAGAAAAATAGAAATATAAAAGAATACCTATAAGAATATCATCTGGAAGTACAGATTGCAACAAAAAAGCAATTCAGCAACATCAACCCGAATAAGGAATTAACCCTTATGCTGGACACAATTGATTCTGCCTTTGCGACCAGTGCAGATCATGACCAGCCTGCACATCCATGCAGTCTGATCAAGATCTGCACTGTTTGACATTCGGTCAGTATTTTTTTGGTAAGCACCCCTTTTAACTGTTAATGGTACTGTCCAAACGGAAAGAAGGACAAGTTCATTATAGAAATTTAGCAGGATAAGGGTTAACAAAAACATACAGCAATTTAAACATGCTAACAAATCTGATATTCTCTAAGTGACAATATTGTGTAATACATAATGCTGAATATCGGGTACATATCAATGGAATGTTTTATTTTCAAAGCTCTTTATACATATTTTCTGTTAAATTGTTCTGATGGTCCCAAGACACAATCACAAAGTAAAAAAAAATGAACAAGGGCAAAAAAGCTTTACCATCACAAGCTGTGGAATGTATTTCCAAGTCAAAATAAAGCCGTTATCAATTTTGTACATCAATAATGCATGTAACAGTTATATATATGACGATGTAAAGTAAAGAAGTAAGAGTGGGTTTTCTGGTTGAAGAAAAAATTGTTAAGTCTATCTCAGATTTTACACAAATTCCATCTTCATGTTGATTGTTAACTGTACAATATACTTTGCACTTCAGCTTAAAGCTAGTCTTTTGAAGTCAGTGTAGAAAAATCAAAAATAATTATTCAGACAACGCTTTTTTTTAACATGATCATTTGATAATGTTGGTAGGTCTATAAATACAGCGCTCTCAACACTTTTTACAAAGTACAATTTCAACACATTTTCACAGGACCTCAATAATTGTTTTATAAAGGAATATGAGCAAGCCCCAAGTTGTAATAATTCCTACTGTTTCAAAATCCGTTCCCTTCAAACACAAGTACTGTCTTCACTTCTCATTAACAGGTATATATATATAGCTTCCAACTGGCATGATTTATATACCCCTTCCAACTGGCATGATTTACAGTATATGAATAATACATAAAGACATAAAAAATCACATTATTACAGTATAACACTATGATATGGAACAGAAGTCAGTAAAATGCACAGAAAATGTAACGATAAATGGTTTATTAATGGTCCGCTGTCCACGCATGTATTACAAATATATAATCCTTTAGGCTAAAATGAATGGTTTTCAGGCCTAAACTCAGATTTTTCTTACAGACTTCCACTGAGAAAGTCTGTTTCTTTACATATATAATACTTTCAATAACAAATCACATAACTCGTGCATTCTTGCTTGTTTGACTACTTATAGCTCTGTTTTACATAAACATGATTTTTTTCAACAAGCCCAAATATTCACTTTTAAATTATATATATAAAAAAAAGTTGTAGATAATTGCACTTAATACATTAAAATAATCTGTTTGTTCTACCTTCTATACTGACAATATCTACAATAAATATACAAAATAAGTATAAAATTTAACCTATAGCCTGCTGGCGGCAATTAAGTGCTTCTGCCTTTGTGGCCAGTGCAGACCAGTTATAGTAGGCTGATCATGGTCTGTACTGTTCGCTATTCAGTCAGTAAATTTTCAGTGAAGACCCTTTCAAATAATAATTGTATTGCCTAAAATGGATGATGGACAAATCCATTTTAGAAATTAAGCAGGCTAAAGGTAATGCATTCAATGGAACAGTATCCCCACTAAAGGTAGCAGTCAGGGTATAAAAAGATTGTAACAAAACAACAAAGGTCCGTAACTCCAGGAATGATTAATATCTGAAATTTAACCTTTTGAATAGTATTCTTTTTTTTTTGTTGTTGTTGGGTTTAACGTCGCACCGACACAATTATAGGTCATATGGCGACTTTCCAGCTTTAACGGTGGAGGAAGACCCCAGGTGCCCCTCCGTGCATTATTTCATCACGAGCGGGCACCTGGGTAGAACCACCGACCTTCCGTAAGCCAGCTGGATGGCGAATAGTAATCTACCCCAGGAAGCTGATCTTCTGTGTACGTATGCATAAAATTGAATGAATTCTATATACTAAGTTTTTGGATGAGGGGAATCTATACCCATTTTGAGGGTGGCACAGAAATGTACCAATATATCTGTGTTGTCATTTTCTCAGTATTATGCAAAAAGATCTTTTCATGTATTAACGCAAGATGTAAAAAGGTAAAACATTTAATATATCATCACTAACGAGCAAGCCAGTTGTATCTGCTACATTAATTACATACAGCTGCACGTTTCACACAATGGCAATGATATATACAAACTGTAATTACCTGATATGTCCATATACTTATAGGCCAGTTTAATTTCAACTAAATAATTCAAGTGAGTGATGGGGATAAAATAAGATGTATTCATAATCTAGTCACTAGTTTTTTTAACTAATAACCTCTGAAGATAATCTTTGAGCTCTATAACTTCAAAAAAAATAATACTTATAAGGGATTCATTTTTCCTGGTTGAGTAAATTGCAGCAAAAAAAAATCCCATTCATTTTATAGTTAAAACTTTAAATCCTTCCATTCATGTCCCCATGACATAGCTGTTTTGGTCATAACCATGAAACTGACCCTTAGCCTGCTAGCGGCAAGTGATTCTGCCTTTGTGACCAGTGCAGACCATGATCAGACTGCACATCAATGCAGTCTGATCATAGTCTGCACTGTTCGCTATTCAGTCAGTAAATTTTCAATGAACACCCCTTCAAATAATAAATGGTACTGCCCAAATACAGTATCACAAAACAAAGAGTAGTCCCATGTAATCATGCTTACCTATTAGAAACCCATTAACAAATTAATGGCTTACAAAAAGACCTTACTTTCATGACATGGACATTGACAAAAGGCTGACAACAAAAGCTGTAATATTTCAAAAATTTCAGTCGAGCTAGAAGTGTGACTGCAATTTTAATGAGAGACAATATTCACTTTGATAATACAGGTGGAAGTCTGACAATAGCACCAAGCATACCACATTTAAAGCCCTGTTGTAGACATAACCATTAGTAAGCAATTGCAACTCTTGCCTACTTATCTGGTTTCAATTTGAGTTGTTTAAAATAATTACTTTGGGTAACTGTATATGTCTGCTAGCTCAGCAGTAGTAAGGTTGTTACAGTGCATGCCGACGGCAGAACAGAAAATTGTCATAACTCCTCGATTTAATAAGAGTTACAAACATTTTCCATTCAACCCTTGACATATATTTTCAGTACGAGTATTTTTGTTAAATTTTACATGTTGCAGTTCAAAATAAAAACATACTGATCAAGTACACTTTTACATGAAAAAGGTTGCTTCTATCATGAACCGGCAGTGAAGATCAGAAAATCAAAGTTGAAACTTTACATAAAATATCTTTCAGTTTTCCTAACGATATGTCTTCTTACTACCATGTTATAACAGCACCATTTAATATCATGCAAATATCATTCTTTCTCTTGAAAATATCAATTCTTTCTTTTGAAAATATCATTCTTTCTCTATCACAAACTCTGACTGTGCTTCAAAATAATTATCACTGTTACAGGCCAGGTAACTTGCCCAAAAACTCATCATAAGCGGAAAAGCTGAAATTTGCTACTAAATATAATAATTAAAGATTTGTCTTTCCCCAAGATAAAATAATAACAGGAAGTTCTTCATGTCTTACAATAACACAAATCAATAACAATTTGTATTTCAGACATGAAAAAAGCTGCAGTATAGTGACGTAAAAGTAGTTATTTTGCATTTCACTTCCTCTTGTTCCTCATCCATGTACAGCAGGATGCAGCCACTTATTCATTATCTGTGATACAATGTCAGTCTGGCTCTCTGGCTGCATGGGTATTTTTTCATGTACTGCAAACCTTTTATAAGTATATCTTGGAGCCTCTTAAGAGACAGGCGCCAGTCTATTACAATTTAACAGATGAGCTGTTGTCTCTGTACAACTGTCTATGTCCTGTGCTAGCTGCCGTAATCTTGTGATGCTGACATTAACCGGTATTTCATGCGGAGATTTCGTGCACGTACATGAGAGTTGACAATCTCAACAGTGTGATCCTTGGGGAACCAGCCCCTTTCACCATCTCGTAGTCTCTCTCCCTCATACATACCTGTAATAAACACAGCAAATACATAAAAATCAAACCAGTAGTGTGTCATTTTGCATCATCCCTTTGCATAAATATTAATATAATATCTTTTCACAAGTTTACCTGCTAGACTTACTAGGTAAAATGCTTACTTTTTTTATCATTGTTTCACTTTGTTTGTTGCAGAATTATGAAAATTGCCCTTTTGTGTTAATTCTTGCATAACTTTATAACATAAAGGAATGCAACTGCCTTTTTTTTTTTTTTTTTACTTTTTCTTGAACACCTTTACTGTTTACAACAAATATTAATTTTACATGACAGGACTCAAAAATTAAAATGCAGACATTTCCTTTCTGTTTTATTTACAGTAACCACCATTAACATACGATCATGGGCAGCTTCTCTTGTCTTTTAACATGCCAAACATGGGACTCCAAAATGATTTTAGTATTTTTTGATGGAGGAGCTTGGGCTTTAACTCAAAAGCCTAGTTCTGTAGTCCAGTAGGTTCTGTCAGATGTATTAATTTTTCACACATCTTCGAAAATATGTTTACATTACAGAAACACAAAATTCTGCATCACTTTTTCCCATATTTTTAAAAACAATATTATATAAATATAAAGCTGTAAATAAGATCTACATCCTCTGCTTGAATGGACAAAGTCTGCCAAATTCTTATGTTAAATGCATTCTTCACTTAATTTTATAAGAGAAATTTGCAGATATCTAATTAAACAAGAGCTGTCCATAAGACAGCGCGCCCGACTTTTCTCAGTGCTTGACTCTGAATTAGAGCTTTGCCAGTAAAAAAATTCCAAGTTAAGAAGGGACATAACTCTGTCAAAATTACAATCAGAGTTATGGGGATTGTGTCTCCTGGTGTAGACTTTGATAATAAATCACTATTTAGAGTTTCAAGTCAAAAGCTTTCATAGTAACAGAAATATTTGACTTTTAACAAAAAATTCTTAGTTAAAAAGGGGCATAATTCTGTCAAAATTCAAATCAGAGTTATGGGGATTGTGTCTCCTGGAGTAGACTGTGATAGTAAATAAGTATTTTAAGTTTCAAGTCAAAAGCTTTGATAGTAACAGAGATATTTGACTTTATCGAAATCTTTAACCAAAAATACTAAGTTAAAAAGGGGCATAATTCTGTCAAAATTCAAATCAAAGTTATGGGAATTGTGTCTCCTGGTGTAGACTTTGATTGTAAACAACTATTTTGAGTCCCAAATAAAAAGCTTTAATAGTAATAGTGATATTTGACTTTATCATTTTTTTTTTAAATCTAAGTTAAAAAGGGGCATAATTCTGTCATAATTCAAAAATCAGAATTATGGGGATTGTTTCTCCTGGTGTAGACTTTGATGGTAAATAAGTATTTTAAGTTTCAAGTCAATAGCTTTGATAGTAACAGAGATATTTGACTTTATCAAGAACTTTAACCAAAATTTCTAAGTTAAAAAGGGGCATAATTCTGTCAAAATTCAAAATAGAGTTATGGGGATTGTTGCTCCTGGTGTAGACTTTGATAGTAAATAACTAAGTTTCAAGTCAATAGCTTTGATAGTAACAGAGATATTTGACTTTATCAAAAATTTTAACCAACGGCGACGCTGACGCCGGGGCGAGTGCAATAGCTCTACTTTTTCTTCGAAAAGTCGAGCTAAAAACAATTAATAAAATGTGTACCATCTTCAAGCTTCTTGAAGACATTGACAACATCTGATTCGTCTAGGGTAAGTTCATCTGGTTCTTGTGCTGTATACGGCTTTATACACTGTACTTGTGGACAATCTGTCAGGCAAATATATCACATTATTAACTACTGTGTTCTATAAAATTTAATGATCATTTATCATTCTTTACTAAATGTGTCTAAATTGATAAACACAGCTTTAACTGTTCCTGTGTATGAAGAACTGTTCCATGTGCAGCAGAGATATGCAACAAGTCTCACTGAACCCTTCTTTTGCAAGTATTTTAAGGGATTAGGACCTGGTCATAATCATGTATAAATACTGGAGGCAATTTCTACTTTCTAGCACTAACACATCAATATAATAAGTCATGAACATGTATATTTAGACTCTGAAGCACTGTTTTGTTTATTTCAGCAGCTGTTACACAAATGATTTTTCTAAAGAAATATTATGAATTCTAAGCTTTTCAGCATTTCTTTCAGGTAACAAGTAAGGTGATTTCCTAGATGTTTTGGGAACCATCATAGCTATTTTTCCTAAGTATTTTTGACTACCCCCACAACACCAATGACATTAAGAATGTTAACAAAGAAATTATATGTAGATGCATACATCTAGAAAATTCTTATTTTCAGTTGATATTATTTTTATCCCATAAATTTATTTTATTTTTCACTAAAACTGATAAAAAAGAAAAGCCTCTGTAGCAATACCACACTGGCAAAAGCCAAAAGTGGTGATTTTAGAAGGTGTTTTTTTTACACAAAAATATATAAAATATATAAAAATTCATTACAACTGTTTAAACAAATGATGAATCTTTAGTGTTGAACTAATGTATGGAGAGTTTGACAAAGAACCTTATCAATCTGTAAGCCTATATTTAAACATGAGCATAAAAACTGCAGTAGATAAAGTATAGTTTTACCCCATTCTTCATATATTTTCTGGTCGTCAGTTACTTTAACAGGTGTCACGGCATCTACCCAGCGAGCTCTGTCACTCCTACAAATATGGTTTAAAATTCATGAAAATCATACAAAACATATCTATCAAAGTGAGTAATGAATTGACAAGTTTGTTTTGGAAATCACATCTAAGAAGATAAATCAAAGATTAAGGCAAGCTGGTGACAACCAAAATTGAATACTGACAAACTAAACATCACAAAATATAAAATCCAGAACTTTTAAATGCTAAATTACTAAAGTTCAATTATGACTTAGAAACAATTACAAATTCAACCGCCATTTTAAGTTTCAGTCTTCCAATACAGTCCTGCAAAGAATACACCAAACTAACAAAGAACGCTGTGAGGTAGTGTAGTTGGGGGATACCAGATTGCTAAGTTGGTCATGACAACGGGGCTTAATATTAATCACTAACATCTGACTCATATTCATGGAAATTTAGACTCTACAACTTAAACTTAAGACACTAAAATAGTAATTTTTCAATTTTTCCATTTGCTCAGTTATTGTAATACGACAGCAGATACTAATGAAACTGTGTATGGAAGTGTATTAGAAAAGTATATGCACTTAACAAAGTTATGGCATTCTGAATATTTGCTATTTATAAGTCTTAAAGGGGGATGTTGCTAGCGGTTGGTGGTCATAGCATGTGACTTATTATCAGATTATTATGAATCATCGGTTGATATGTTTTATTACCCAGTAACTACTGGAAGCAAATATGATCATCTATTTCCAGCTTGACCATCTGGCCTGCTGTGATTATCTATCAGTCAGAAATATGTATTATATGTATATACTATATAATTGCAATGAAAAACGAAAGTACATTGATATACTAACTGGTCAAAGTAGCCGGTATGTACCCAGCCAGAACGCATGTGATCAAGAACCACACTTCACTAATATGCCAGATATTTATTTATTGCATTTCAAGATCAGTTTCTACAGAAACGAATAGTTAGGTTTTTATCAGTTATAGGTGTTCTCATTATTGTTTATTTGATTGTTTATTCATATTTTTTTTTCATTTACCCTGTTTTGAAAATATAATTCAAAATTGACCGGCAGGGTTGTCATTAATAATCAAGTACATGTAATCCTGCAATTAATACAGCTACAAGAATAAAATGTGAAATTTCCCCTTTTGAGGTGCATAATGACACCATTTCGTGAGAAAGAATATGTGACTGTTACATTAGTCCTTTACATTTTCAAGTATAGTCCAGTACATTTTAATTATATATAGTATAACTGTAATTTACCAGACTCTGAGTGTGTAATGTGGCTCTCAGTTTAAATAATTATACCTAGATACATCATTACTAGTAAATCAGGCCAAAAAAATGTACCAAATTTTATTTTCAATACATTTACAACATTTCCATAGGTCTTTCTTATCTACATTTGCAATCTTAGACAAATAATAGCGCATTTTGTATAATTAACCAGGTTTTCAACGAAAACCTGAGTTATTATAGATTGGGGTAGATGTCGGTCGGTCGGGCGGGCGGGCGGGCGGGGGCGGCGTCAAACTGGTGTTTCCGGTCAATAACTTTTGTTTCGGTAAAGATATTTGAATAAAACTTGGTATGTATGTAGCTTATATCAAGACAAAGGCTGGGATTGATTTTGGGGTTTGTGGGGTCAAGGTCAAGGTCACTGTTACTTAAAATAGAAAAAGGGTTTCCGGTCAATAACTTAACTTAGGAATGAGCTATCGTGATGAAACTTGGTGTATAGAAAACTTATATAAAGTTGTAGCTTGGGATTGATTTTGGGGTTTCTGGGATCAAGGTCAAGGTCATTGTTACTAAAAATAGGGTTAGGTTAGGTTAGGGTTAGGGTTAGCATATCTTCTACATGCATGGAGGGATTTTGATGAAAGTTGGCACAATTGTTCACCATCATGAGACGGAGTGTCATGCGCAAGAACCAGGTCCCTAGGTCTAAGGTCAAGGTCACACTTAGAGGTCAAAGGATACAAGAATGAAAACTTTGTCCGGAGCATATCTTCTTCATGCATAGAGGGATTTTGATGTAACTTGGCACAATTATACACCATCATCAGACGAAGTGTCTTGCGCAGTTCCCTTCTTTAGAATTACTTCCCTTTGTTGTTACTATAAATAGCTTATATTGTAACTTTTTCATTACTAGACGTAGGGAAAAATCGAGACCACTTTTCTGTAGTACAACATGCATGTTACATCCAATTTTGAGGTGTATTTTGACCAATCTCTACCTGGTAAGGATTTCTGTGTGGACTTACAATTTCTTTTTTTTGTATTTTTTTTTTTTTTTTTTAGATTAACTTCCCTTAGTTGTTACTATAAATAACTTATATTGTAACTTTTTTATAATTGACCGTAGGGAAAAACCAAGACCACTTTTCTGTGGTACAACATAGTTGTTACTTTCTAATTTTAGGTGTATTTTAAGGTATCTCTACCTGGTAAGGAGTTTTTTTGTGGACTTAGAAAAACAAAAGAATTACAATGATTACTAAACAACCACAAAATTAAAATTACATCTGCAAATACAGGTGCTAGAGTAAAGAAATTTGCTGTGACGGGCGTATATTGTGACATTCTGGCACTCTTGTGTATTCTTATGAAAAGTGTTGAAAACCTGGTTTCGTGGCATTGCCGCGTTTCTTGTTGAAATTTTAGAGTTGAATGAAAGTATTTGTTATAATCCCGGGCCACTTTTTTTCAAGTTTCATACCAACACACTACATGGTGTCCAGTTTGAGTGTACAATGTATTGAAATCATTCTATGTAATATATTGTGAGGAATTTATACTGCAGATTTATTCTAAAATAAGATTCATAAGGACTCACTTAATTATAAAGATACAAAACGTGCCGTCATAATATTATAAAAGGGAATACCAAGTAATGCTGAATTATTAACATGGACACGGAATCAAATGTCTACCAATCGGTGTGATTCCAGTTCAAATGTTGACCTACCCTGTCTCATATTCCTCAAAATTGTATGTCAACTTACGATCTAGTACGAAATATAATTTAACTTAAAAAGTCGTATATACGGAACATTTTCAGACAGTGCACATACCATTTATGATTTGATATTGACCAGCGTATACATATAGTAATCTCATAATTAATTAATATAATTAATCATTGATTACATCATGCTATTTTTATGAAATGCATCCATAATAAATTGAACTATAACTAACTTTTTTTTCAGTAATTATATACGTTTTGTGACTACACGACCTCAAAGAATTGATAGCGAGACTGGCATTGCAAAAACCGTTTTAATACTACAGCAGCAAAAAGCATCGTTTTCACAATCTCCTTTTTATCTTGAAAAAAAGAAAGTACTGATAACACCTAGCCAAACCATAAAACACATGTGATGGTAATTAATATGCAAGATAAATATATCTGGCTGACCACTAACTGAGTATCCAATTTGCAGATGACTATTAATTATTGACATGCTGAAGTGCTAATATGTTTCCCTGGGAAATGAACATCCCCCTTTAAGTTTCAGGCTTCAAACATTAACATTTAGCCTGCTAGCGGCACATTTTTCTGCCTTTGCGACCAGTGCAGACCAAGATTAGCCTGCACATCTTTGCAGGCTAATCATGGTCTGCACTGTTTGCTATTCAGTCAGTAAATTTTCAGTGAACACCCCTTTGAATAATAAATGGTATTGCCCAAATTGAATGATGGACCAGTTCATCTGAGAAATTTAGCAGAGTAAGGTTAAAGAACCTGGGCCTCAAGAAACAAGAGTGATTCCAATAAGCTGTAGGCTTTTTTTCCTTATCAAGCTAAAACAAGAGCTCGTCGAACACGAAATGCCCCCCTTGATGCATTTAGTAATTGCACAAGCAACAGAAATTATATGCTCACTGTAAACAAAAGTTCTACCATTCTGGTTTAATCTGACCTTGACATTTAACCTATTGACACTAGGCCAAAGCGTTCTTGAGTTATTGCCTGGAAACCATTTTACTGTTCCTGGTCACTGTGACCTTGACCTTTGACATACTGACCTCAAAATCAATAGGGGTCATCTGCTGGTCATTACCAACCTCCCTATCAACTTTCATGATCCTAGGCCCAAGTGTTCTTGAGTTATCATCCGGAAACCGTTTTACTATTCAGGGTCATTGTGACCTTGACCTTTGGCATACAGACCTCAAAATCAATAGGGGTCATCTGCTGGTCATTACCAACCTCCCTATCAATTTTCATGATCCTAGGCCCAAGTGTTCTTGAGTTATCATCCGGAAACTGTTTTACTGTTCAGGGTCACTGTGACCTTGACCTTTCACATACTGACCTCAAAATCAATAGGGGTCATCTGCTGGTCATGGCCAACCTAACTATCAATTTTCCTGACACTAGGCCAAAGCGTTCTTGAGTTATTGCCTGGAAACCATTTTACTGTTCCTGGTCACTGTGACCTTGACCTTTGACATACTGACCTCAAAATCAATAGGGGTCACCTGCTGGTCATGACCAACCTGCCTATCAACTTTCGTGACCCTAGACTTAAGCGTTCTTGAGTTATCATCCGGAAACTGTTTTACTGTTCAGGGTCACTGTGACCTTGACCTTTAACATACTGATCTCAAAATCAATAGGGGTCATCTGCTGGTCATTACCAACCTCCCTATCAATTTTCATGATCCTAGGCCTAAGTGTTCTTGAGTTATCATCCGGAAACCGTTTTACTGTTCAGGGTCACTGTGACCTTGACCTTTAACATACTGACCTCAAAATCAATAGGGGTCATCTGCTGGTCATTACCAACCTGCCTATCATTTTTCATGATCCTAGGCCCAAGTGTTCTTGAGTTATCATCCGGAAACCGTTTTACTATTCAGGGTCACTGTGACCTTGACCTTTGACATACAGACCTCAAAATCAATAGGGGTCATCTGCTGGTCATTACCAACCTCCCTATCAACTTTCATGATCCTAGGCCCAAGCGTTCTTGAGTTATCATCCGGAAACCGTTTTACTGTTCAGGGTCACTGTGACCTTGACCTTTCACATACTGACCTCAAAATCAATAGGGGTCATCTACTGGTGGTGACCAACCTCCATATCAACTTTCATGATCCTAGGCCCAAGCGTTCTTGAGTTATCATCCGGAAACGGATAGGTCTACATTCCGACCGACCGACCGACCGACATCTGCAAAACAATATACCCCTCCTTTTTCAAAGGGGGGCATAATAAATAATTTAATCCACTCACATTGAATTACAGGCAAACACTGTCTCCACTTGTTTTTTCTCATGGTTCTCTAGTATAACAAGAAGGAACAGATGTTTGCAGCCACTTGGTACACCAAGGGGAAGAACTCTTGCATTCTTCTCTGGGTTGTCTATCAATTCGATATGTAATGTGATGCGTTGACCATAGTCGGTAACAATATATCTATCACTGAAATACAAAAACAAGTTTCATACTGATATTCAAATGAATCAGAATAAACAGTAGCATAATTTATTTTATCCTAACTGATGAAATACAGTGTTTTATCAGTGAGATATAATCCATATCACTCACTGCATATCACTCACTGTAAATGCCAATCTACTTGTACATCGTGTATAAATTTAAATTATTTGCTTAAAATAGGATGAAAATTGTAGTCGCACTTTGTTCTTTATAGTATATTTCTCGATTCAAGTTATTTTACTTCATGAGAATTTCATAACATAGAACTTTATGTTGTGTGCGGCTTTCTAAAATCACAACACATCTGACATCAAATCTGTTAACGCGCATCTGTTTCCCGCAATTAGATTAAAATTTGGTGCAAAATTCACATCTCAATGTACTTAAGCAATAATAAGAAAATCTGTTTGTTTTTCATGAATATGGAATATATCTCACGCTGGTCCTTTTTGTCATAATGTCTACCAGGAGTCTGTTTGAGACAATAAAGATCATATACAAAGCTGACTTCAGATTTTCTTACTCGTTTCCATTTTATTACAAAATAAAACAAGTGCAACTGCTTTTAATGTGTACTGTGGCTTAAGGTCAGGTACTTCACTCCTTACATACAAACTAAATTAGAAATAAATCTCACTCACAATCAGACATTTTTCTATTTATTTTGTTGGGTTTAACGTCGCATCAACATAATTATAGGTCATATGGCGAGTTTCCAGCTCTGATGGTGGAGGAAGACCCCAGGTGCCCCTCCATGCATTTTCGTCAAAAGCGGGCGTGTGGGTAGAACCACCGACCTTCCGTAAGCCAGCTGGATAGTTTCCCCACACGGAGAATTCAATGCCCTAAGTAAGGCTCAAACACACATCGATAAGGGGCAAGTGATTTGAAGTCCAAAACCTTAACCACTCGACCACGGAAGCCCCTATCAGACATCTTAGGTGTTAAAAAAAACCCCACAGGTTATCTCAAGTGTAACTATACATCTTTTATAATACTTCTGATTTCAGCAGCATGGACCAAGATCAATCCTATTGTAAAAACTTACCCTTTTTTCTTCGTGATTAATATCATATCATTAAATAGGTAGATATGTAAGGTCTGTTTTCCAGCTCTAGCTTTGCCGAAGGGAAGACGACTGGCTTGGTCATTCGCAATCTTTGTTACCTCCCCTTGTTTTACAAGGTAACGTGAAGATGATATGAGGGGTATCTGAGCAATTTCCTGGAACAGATTATAATCATTGCCTCTAACATAATTAAAAATGGATAGTATCAAATCGAATTAAGTGACAATCTGAATCTTCTGAGTCAATATCATTTTTATATATAAAGAAGGAGCTGCATTCAATAAACGCTTGATGCTCCTGGTGGCATCCTTGTCGATACAAAGCAACCTAAGTCCAAAACGAGGTCAAGTTCAAGGTCAAACTGAGGTAGGGTGATGTCTGAAGATGAGGAATGGTCACAGGTTACATCTGCATTAATATCAAGTCATTCTAGTAAAGGGTATTGGTGCTAGACGAAACGGTCTCATTTGGTTAATGACGGACGGCCGGACGGCCAAACTGACAGGACAATCACTATATGCTTCCTGCATCAGTAGATGCCGGGGGCATAAAAATGTAAAAGCCCACACAACTCTACAAAATGTCAATTACTGAGCTATACAGAGTCCAGGGATATTACTGAGCTATACCGAGTCCAGGAATATTACTGAGCTATACCGAGTCCAGAGATATTACTGAGCTATACAGAGTCCAGGGATATTACTGAGCGAGTCCAGGGATATTACTGAGCTATACCGAGTCCAGGGATATTACTGAGCTATACCGAGTCCAAAGATATTACTGAGCTATACCGAGTCCAGGGATATTACTGAGCTATACCGAGTCCAGGGTCCAGGGATATTACTGAGCTATACCGAGTCCAGGGATATTACTGAGCTATACCGAGTCCAGGGATATTACTGAGCTATACCGAGTCCAGGGATATTACTGAGCTATACGGAGTCCAGGGATATTACTGAGCTATACCGAGTTCAGGGATATTACTGAGCTATACCGAGTTCAGGGATATTACTGAGCGAGTCCAGGGATATTATTGAGCTATACAGAGTCCAGGGATATTACTGAGCTATACCGTGTCCAGGGATATTACTGAGCTGTATCGAGTCCAGGGATATTACTGAGCTGTATCGAGTCCAGGGATATTACTGAGCTGTATCGAGTCCAGGGATATTACTGAGCTATACCGAGTCCAGGGATATTATTGAGCTATACCAAGTCCAGGGATATTACTGAGCTATACCGAGTCCAGGGATATTACTGAGCTATACCGAGTCCAGGGATATTACTGAGCTATACTGAGTTCAGAGATATTACTGAATTGGCCTTTGCTGATACAGAATTATAAAGGTTCACGACTTTGTTTCTGCCTGCTCAAATTTTTCACTAATTAACCAATTAGCACTAATTTTCAAGCCACCCTCAACTAAATGAATAGTGCAAGAATGTAATATAATGAAAGAACAATTGTTTTATTTGAATATTGACTAAATATGTTTTTTATATTGTAACTGTTATTATTAACTCTTATTTCTAAAACTGCACACCTGGTTTTGTCCAGTGCATTTGTACGTACCTTATTTGCAGGAAAGTCTATCTGTTTTGCTATATGATACATTTGTTCTGTCTGTTGCATCTTTTTAGCACCATCATTACATTTCTTTACAACCTAAATTATACATAACATACATTTTTCAACATTTGCAATTTAGTAGATCTATTACACATAACTAGTAAAACCAAAGTCCACTAAAAATGATAAAGATACAGTCTAAACACTGTTGGAATCTATGCAAATCTTCAAATGTAACAATATTCTTTCAACAATATGAAACCTAGTCCAGAGGACATAATTCCATGCAGAACAATATCAATTCTAAAATGCAATGAACTTTCATCAACCAGGATGACACATTTCCTTAAATTAATGAGGCAAAGAAAAAATATGTGAAATGTGTATTTTTATAATTCTGACTAAACAAGGTTTTTAAAACTTTTATCTTCCTTAAACATATTGCTTTTTTACTAAAATTGGGTTATTATAGCAGCACCTTGATCAGTAATATTGTATTTGACTTGAGTGGATTTTGCCAGACCCACATGTGCCTAGTGTGATCCGGCCTTGCAAAATCCACAACAGCCAAATCCATCACAGATCAAGGGTAATGCTTTTATGACCCTTTTATCAATTGCATACCTATTTATGGTGTTGCACCGGCCAATATTGGCTTTAAATTTAATTTTAGACAAAAAAGACTGAAAACTTGTTTAAAACTGTGACTTTTTTTAAAGCATACAACATCAAGTCATCATCATTAAGCCATTTCTTATTTGATGTCATAACTAAATCCAGTAGTCCCATCATTTAATCCGATTGGAGCTGAAAACGGGGTTTTGTATTCGTTAGCTCTTACCATGCTGAACACAACTGGTTTTGCCTTTGCGATTAGTGTAGATCGTGATCAGCCTGCACATCTGTGCAGTCTGATCATGAACTGCACTGTTTGCTATTCAGCTTGTATCTTTTTGGTAAGCAACCCTTTTAACAGTTAATGGTACTGTCCGAATTGATCATTACAGAAATTTAGTAGAGTAAGGGTTAATGAAATACAAGCTGTATTTCAGACAGAAAATGTGTCGGTATATAACAAAGGACAACATTGATTTCTTCAGATTAATACTACCAACTGTGCTTACTTTGCTTTGAGCATTAAATGCATTGATAGCAGATTTGTGTCTCTCTTTGTCTTTGATAGGGTCCATCCTGTGACAGATAGCATCTACTAGGAGTGGAAGACGGGTAATTCTCTGCATGGGTAATAGTAAGAATGAGATCATCGGCAATCCCTGGCAATCTGGATGGCTTTCTAACCTCTTCAATGCTTCAGCAAACTCAGGCTTTTTCCTAAAAAAAAATAAAAAAAAAAATTTTTAATACATAATTATTATTATATTTTTTTTTTTTTGGAGGTTGTGGGAGTGGGGGAGTTCATGCAAAATTAAAGACAGAATATAATCTGCAAATCATTCAATTGCTGATTATTTGCTGAATATTTAGTTGTTCATTCACATTAAATCTGAAAATGAAAGTTAAAGTTATTTAAATTTACATCATATTTCCTTTCAATTTAATTACCTTGGTTTTTATATTCACTGCATATTCATGTATTATAACTGTTTTATTTAACATTAGGATGAGCCTCCTAGCCATGATTTCACAAAAAATATTTAAGTTTGTTCACTGACTTATATATGCTAATTTGCTTATGTGATTACAAATTTAAAGTATTTTTGCGAAATTGGGGCCTGGACATTCAGCTCACCAGATAGAACAACTGCAATGTCATCTTAGGAACATTTGCTCCGTCAGACTACATGTGGGTGAAGTCAAAATGGCAGCATGTCATCACTAAGAGGTAGTGACATAACTTCTGTGCTTTTCCATTTGTAGTTCAAGCAAAATGAAAGTAATATATTTCAATGTAACAGACAGAGAAAATCTAAATATAAATCTTCACATTTCAATATTTGGTTAGTTAATTCTATACAATGATCAAGACAGACTTTTAACTATTGTAGATAACCCACAGATTACCGTGACAATTTAGCTTGGACATAACTTACATTAAATCTTAATAGCCCCATCTTGGAATGCTAACTTTCTTTAACCTTTAGCCTGCTAAATTTCTAAAATGGACTGATCCATTATTCAATTTGGGCAGTATCACTTATTATTCAAAGGGATTTTCAGGGAAAATTTACTGAATGAACAGTGACAGTGCAGACCACGTCCATGCAGGCTGATCTTGGTCTGCACTGGTCAAAAAGGCAGAATGTTTTGCCACCAGCAGGCTACAGGTTAAGTTTGCAACTGCCCTATTTTGGAATGCTAACTTACTTTAAATCTGTAACGGCTCTGTCCTGGAATGCTTGGTTGCTACAGTAATGTACATAACACTCAAAGTATTTGGAGGAATGCTCAGTTATAATATCACAGACATCAGATAAAAGTACAGATTCTTTCCACCGAGACTCCAGCGCTGATAAAAATCTGCAAAAATAACATTATCATCATTAATTTTGGAGAAAATATTTCTTGCATTTTTTAAAATGTATCCAAACAAATATCTTATGTCTGGAAGTAACATTCGGGTATAAAATCTTCCATGCTTGCAAACCAAAATGGGATTCACTTTGTTTCATTATGCTTATGACAATATGTCTTTTCTATTTAAGGCAAGCTTTTGGCATTTTCCTGTTTTTACTGAAAATTATGTGCGTGTTGACCTGCTTTACAAGCCAATTTGCCTAACAAGAATATGTAATCTTATGGAAATTGTCAAGTGTTATTGAAAATCTTGAGTGATATAACAGGTCTACTAACTTACTTTGGCGATCATTTAAATCTTGTACTAGTACCAACCTTCTCTCTGCAGGTAATTATCCAGAGAACTAAAGTCTGATGTAAAACCATCCAAAAGAATGTTTGCCTAGCTCTGGGGATCAAACTCACCATGTCTATGATTGTTTACTTGTAGATTCCTCTACAGCTTAATCATCTGATCAGTATATTAATATAAATTCTAATACGCGTTTCTCTGTTATCACATGTCTGACGTCGCGGGAGTGTAATAAAGCCATTAAATAACAAGAGCTGTCCGTAAGACAGCCAAGCTCGACTATTCGAAATATTGTCCCAGAAGCAGGAAAATATTATCCAAAAAGGTTAAATATCAAAAGAGTTTTAAGTTCAAAAGGGGGCATAATTTGACCAAAATGCATATCAGTTATGGGACTTGCTGCTATCAACTAGTTTTATAACCCCGAAGGCACATGTAAAGTTTCAATTCAATATCTGCATTAGTTTTGGAGATAGAAACTCGCATGTAAAACTTTAACCAGAATTTTTAAAGTCCAAAAAGGGGCATAATTTGCCCAAAATACATGCCAGAGTTATGGGACTTGACCCAGTGAGGTTGGTAATTGATCTAGAAAAAGAAAAAATAAGTTTCAAATCTATATGCCTTTTAGAAATAGCCGTATGTACTTACACGCAAAACTTTAACAAGGATTTTCTAAGTCCAAAAAGGGGAATTATTTGCTCAAAATACATGTAAGAGTTATGGGACTTGATCCAGTGAGGTTAGTAATTGATCTAGAAAAAGAAAAAATAAGTTTCAAATCTATATGCCTTTTAGTAATAGCTGTATGTACTTGCACGCAAAACTTTAACCAGAATTTTCTAAGTCCAAAAGGGGGCATAATTTGGCCAAAATGAAGGTCAGAGTTATGGGACTTGCTGCTATAAACTAGTTTTATAACCCCGAAGACACATGTGAAGTTTCAAATCAATATCTGCATTCGTTTTGGAGATAGTAACTTGCATGTAAAACTTTAACCAAAATTTTCTAAGTCCAAAAGGGGGCATAATTTGCTCAAAATACATGTCAGAGTTATGGGACTTGACCCAGAGAGGTTGGTAATTGACCTAGAAAAAGAAAAAAATAAGTTTCAAAGCTATATGCCTTTAATTGATGGCTGTATGTACTTGCATGCAAAAACTTAACCAAGGTGTGACGCCGACGCCGACGCCAGGGTGAATAGAAAAGCTAGACTATTCTTCGAATAGTCGAGCTAAAAATGATAATACACTAGTGTAATAAAGCTTTGACGTCGACGTCATTTATAGTATAGGAGACGTTGGTCAAACTGGCTTGTTTATATAGTGAAAGAAAGTAGAAGTTTTGATGTTTCGACAGGAAAGGCTAACATGTGATAAAAAGAATATTGCATTTGTGAATTTTCCACACTGAATTTATTAAACTGGTTGAATAAAATTGATAAAATGCCCGGCAGAGCCTCGCATTTTATTATTTATTCAACTGGTTTAATAAACTCAATATGCAAAGGCACTCATGTAATATCCTCTATTTAAAACATTCTTGTGCTAAAATGACGTCACATTAATGTGCGGCGACTTCAGTATTACGTTGTGACCAAGAAAGAATGCTACTATATCTTATCTACTGTTCAAGATTATGGGCATATTAGAATTGAAATAATTTATACCAAAACCGTATTTAAACACTATTCATGCACTCAGGTGGTAAAACGTTGTACAAATAAAATTATAACGCCCAACGTATAACCACCCATTGTATATAAATAAATGTTAAAACACTCTCTTGCTTTACATTATTTCTTAAACGCCAAATAGAACAAAAACTGAATACTTCTGTTTCATTCATTTTGTCTTTAAAGTATGCCTCAATATATCTTCCATTAAACTTTACATGAAGTCATTTCTAATACAAACCTCTCACTAGTATCTCGTATGGCACCAATATTTGAGAAGATCACATGTCGTTCTTGTCGTGTGATCACACATTTGTTTGACAAATCCGAACCTAGCTCATCCGACATTAGGAACACATCTATGAGAACATTTAAACTCTTGAGGTATGTTGCTTCAGATGTGATGATCTCAAACATCGACTGTAACAAGAAACAAACAAATATCAAACTTAAAGTACAACTGAGCTTAAATTCCAAACTGTACTACATTGTATCAGTATGCTATCAAACACATTCCAAACTGTACTACATTGTATCAGTATGCTATCAAACACATTCCAAACTGTACTACATTGTATCAGTATGCTATCAAACACATTCCAAACTGTACTACATTGTATCAGTATGCTATCAAACACATTCCAAACTGTACTACATTGTATCAGTATGCTATCAAACACATTCCACACTGTACTACATTGTATCAGTATGCTATCAAACACATTCCACACTGTACTACATTGTATCAGTATGCTATCAAACACATACAAGTATTGCTAAGTAAAAAACTGATTCAAATCTAAACACAAACTTTCTTAAATGGATGTGTTAACTTGGTGCTGATATATTTTCTGGTCCATCATTAGTCCATTCAATGTATGTGAATTACAGAAATCTTCCCCTTCAGCTAGTGCTAAGAGAGCATGAGCGGTAAAACACATATTTAGTTTCCTGTCATGAACCGACTGAGTCTGTTATTATTTTAAATGGTTTAGTTGTGTTCTTCGCTTTTTGAAAATGTAACTGAATAATTTTTACGTCCCTGTTGTCAAAGACCTGTGAGGCATACAGTTTTTGAACTGTGGGTCCATCACATTTTCTTGACTATTAAATGCCTTTTACAGTTTCCAATTCAAATGAAACCTGGTAAACATCAAGTGGACATCTTGCAGTCTTTGGACTTATGTGTCAATCAGATTTATATTTTGAGTTGTAAACATTTCTGGCCTTTATTATTTCATTCAATAAAACATTTTCACGGACATGTTTCAAACAGCGTTGACAGCAGTATTTCAGTAATTTTACTATGATCAATTGACCTACATGATGGAACTTGGAATATTACCTGTAACATTACATTTTCTTCAAGCGTAAGACAACTTCCCAACATGAACAACATGAATAAAAAGGAAGCAAATGTACTTTAACATAATGCCTATCTGCATATTGTCATGGAGAAGGTTGCCTACAAGCAAGGACAGGACCTGTTACCTTTAAACTTGTACTCATCTCATCTCTAATGAATGAACCAGTCTAGCAATAGGTCAGTCATCAAATATTCTGAATACAACTATTGGTCAAGCTCCCAAAGAGATGAGCAACAGTTTGGAGTACAGGCTTTCCAGCCATCAAAGCATTATTATTATAGATACCAGGAAAATGGCACGGGACAACATAAATAACATGTCTGGATCTCCAGTCATCAATGATCGAGTGAGCAGTGTATCTCTGTACTTAGTATTTTACAAACTGTCCAAAATTCTCTGCTATGTTTCTGCCGCCACCATATCAATGTAAAAACAATATACTTACTTCTTGCAACTTCTTCTCATGAGGAGTTATTGTGTCTAACACACCACTGGATTTAACCTGCAGATTAAATCAGTAATATATATGATTTTGTTTTCTAATATTCTTTTATACTTTTGATGCACAGATTACAGTGACAATTGTATTAATAATTATTAGCATATTATATGGATGAACTGCCTGATCCGTAACTAACTTTCAGGAACTTAATGATTTATCAACCAGCAGAATTAATTCCCTATGGTTTATCATTTATTATTTATTGTCATTGTTCCTATTCATTTTTTTGAAATTTGAAATTAATAAATTGGTTTTCCCAGGAGATAATTAACTTGGCTTAAATTAAGCACCAAAATAATTAAATGAATTCCCAATATAAGTTCTATCATTCTTGAAATCCATTCTTATTCTATACTCGCATAAAAAAAGAACTATAACATCAATACCATAAAAGCATCTCAGGCAAACTTCTGAATGACTTCAAAAATTCAAACAAAAATACATGTACTATTAAAGGGAAGTAATTCAAACATTAGCATTAATGAAATTTGCTAGTCTGCTGGAAACAGTTATAAATAGTTTCAGTAAACCAAGTAAATGGAGAGGAAACATTAAATTACTTTTTTAAGTTTAGTCAAGAAATAATTTGCATACTCGATTTGTTCAAAACAATCTTGCAAAAATATTTTTTTAAATCAAAGTTAACATACCTCTGGCATTTCTGCCCACAGGGTTCTGAGAACAGTGCCTTTCTTGCCAAACATTTCCAGTGTTGATATTTTCTTGGCTTTTGAGTCCTCTTCTGGTTTTCTATCCATATCGAGACTTCCACGCCCTGAACTATACTCAGACAGATCTTCATACACACTTTCTTTGTCCCCATCTTCATCATAGTACCCTTCCTCATCTGTAAAATCAACACAAACATTGAAGAAAATATACATAGCTGCCCCTAACAGATACCCCGATGAAGTATGAAAGCACAGTACAATATTAACAGATGCATGCATGTATGTTCATAAAACCTTTGTTAACCCTTACCCTGCTAAATTTCTATAATCATTGACTGTTAAAAGTGGTGCACATCCAAAAGATACTGACTAGATGGCGAACAGTGCAGGTTATGATCAGACTGCACAGATGTTCTGGCTGATCATTATCTGCACTGGTCGCAATGGCAGAATCAATCATGTCCAGCATGATAATGTTTAAGCCTATCTGACTCCTTTTCTGTGTGTAATAAAAGCTTGTTTACTTGGCAGGTAGACATTTTTTCCAGAAAAAGATGTTTGCTTCTTTTTTTTTTTTTTTTTACTTTTCAACAGACAACTGCCTCATCATAGCTATGTTATTCTCAATGAATAATTTCATTGAACAGTTCTTAAATGATACTTACTTGTACACTATGTAAGATTTTTCAGATGTAAGTACACAGTCATAATCATAATCTACAGCTGGAATAATGAGATTTTGTCTCACAGGTGTTGATGCTTATAATGAAGAGGTATTATTACACAGACACCAGTTTGGACATGGTTCCAGGTTATACAAGAGCTGTCACAGGAAACAGCGCGTTCGACTATTTCATTGCTGGATAGTGAAATTGGGCACATCTGAGGAAACTAGAGCTGTCACTGGAGTGTTTAATGACTCCAATTGTGGATGAAGATATTGCACAATAGCCTGAGTCTATGTCAAAAATATCAACTTAAAGTAATAAGAGAGATAAAGATAAAATGTATCAAAACACTACATAAGTACATCCTAAGCAAAAAGGGGCATAATTCATTAAATATTGGTGCCAGAGTTATGCAGCTTGTGTCATTTAGTGTGGGTGATGATGTTGAACAACTATTTTAAGTTTGAATCATACCCATTCAGTAATAACAGATACAGAGTGAAAGTGCATCAAAACTTTAACCTAAAATTCTAAGTAAAAAGGGGAATAATTAATGAAAAATTGGTGCCAGAGTTATGCACCTTGCGTCATATGGTGTGGGTGATGATGTTGAGCAACTTTTTTTAAGTTTGAATCAAATCCATTCAGTAATAACAGAGACAGAGTGAAAGTGCATCAAAACTTTAACCTAAAACTCTAAGTAAAAAGGGGAAATAATTCATGAAAAATTGGTCCCAGAGTTATGCACCTTGTGTCATATGATAAGGGTAATGATGTTGAACAATTGTTTAAGTTTGAATCAGATCCATTCAGTAATTATAACAGAGATAGAGTGAAAGTGCATAAAACTTTAACCTAAAATTCTAAGTAAAAAGGGGAATAATTCATGGAAAATTGTGCCAGAGTTATGCATCTTGTGTCATATGATGTGGGTGATGATGCTGAACAACTATTTTAAGTTTGAATCAAATCCATTCAGTAATAACAGAGGTAGAGTGAAAGTGCACCAAAACTTTAACCTGAAAATCTAAGTAAAAAGGGGGAATAATTCATGAAAAAATGGTGCCAGAGTTATGCACTTTGTGTCATATGATGTGGGTGATGATGTTGAACAACTATTTTAAGTTTGAATCAAATCCATTCAGTAATAACAGAGATAGAGTGAAAGTGCATCAAAACTTTAACCTGAAAATCTAAGTGAAAAGGGGGGATCATTCATGAGATATTGGTGCCAGAGTTATGGCCCTTATGTCAGATGATGTGGATGATGATGAGGAATAAGTATTTCAAGTTTGAATCAAATCCATCAAGTAATTACAGAGATAAGTTGAAAAAAGAGAAAGTGCACCAAAACTTTAACCAAGGTGGGGACGCGGAAAGACGCCGACGCTGACGCCGACGCCGGGGCGAGTAGGATAGCTCTCCTTATACTTCGTATAGTCGAGCTAAAAACTGCATTTTGTAAATCAGTCTAAAACTCCTGAATCTGATTGGCTGATTCAAATAACAATCTTGGAATTGACCAATAGCAAGGCTGTATTCTGTGACTGGTCTCCAGACTTGGTTTTGTAACCCTGAGCTAGGTGTTGCTGTAACAGTGGTGCCATTCACACAGTTTACAGTGTATTGGAATCTTACAAAAAAGAAAGTCCTATTTTCTGATCATTTAAACTGCAAAGGTATGGTTGGTTGTAAATGAATTGTAAATGGGACCACTCTAGATAAACATATTTCAATCAAAGTCCAAGGCATACCTGATTCATCAAAACTAGAATATATTGCTTTTCTCTTGCTTGCCCTGGATATCTTAGCTTTATTGTAGAACTGGTACAGGGACTCGGACCCTAGCTGGGACTTGTACCTGCCACCTGCAGTACCATACACCTGGTCATCACTCTGTAAACAATCATAATCATATACATCTATACATTAACAAGTAATGGAATAAATGTATACTGTGAAATCATTTAATATGGTGGGCATAAAATATTTTGGTTTTTGCCAAAAAAAGACTATTTCACTGGAATATGAATGTGTGTATTTCCATTTATCGAGATTTACTTGTACCATGAAAATAAATGATTTCATGGTATTTCTTATTCTTCCTGGTAAAAAGCAATTAACAGATTAATAATGCTTGTCATCTATTTAGAGCTATTATAATCTTAATACCTAATACAGCCTAGCACAAAATATTTCAATGTTAATGTTTATACTTCTGGAAAAGGGTCAAAGAAAATGTAAAGCAAGGACCTGGGATTTTTTTTATGTAATAGGAGCGGAAAAATGTGCAGCCCGATTAAGGACTCGAACCTGCGACCTTCTGCTTGCAAGTCAGATGCTCTACCAACTGAGCTGATCGGACAATCGATATCATAGGCTAATTATATACATTATATACACACTGCTACATTCCTTCCTCCATTTTTCAAAGACAAACTCAGATTCTTTGGCTAATTTAACCCAGCCATTGCTTCACTCAGCTCTAGGATTCCAAGGCTAGCCACTACACTCACTGCACCAATGTAATAGGAGCGGAAAAATGTGCAGCTCGATACAGGACTCGAACCTGAGACCTTCTGCTTGCAAGTCAGATGCTCTACCAACTGAGCTAATCAGATAACATTAAAATGCAGAATCATGCCTTAGGGCGTATGACCAAATACATTGATTTTTGAGAGTTTAAGTTTAAAATGAAGATCATGAAGTTCAAGTTCATCTATATATAGGTCAGATGAAAGGTCCTCCCACAAGGTTTGTTGAGTGTGGGTATGAACTAAATTGAGTCATTTATGTGGTTGTAAGACCAAAAATGTTGTTTATTGATGTTTTTAAGTTTGAAGGTAAAAGGTAAAGGTCATATGAGGGTCAAGGTCATATAAATACAGGTCAGTTTGCAGGTCTTGCCACAAGGTTTGTTGAGTGCGAGTATGAACTAAATCAGGTCTGTAATGTGAGATACTGGCAACCTGGTTCAAATGGACAGTTGGAGGTCATCTATACAGATCAGTTTGCAGGTCTTGCCACAAGGTTTGTTGAGTGCGAGTATGAACTAAATTGTGCCATTTATTTGGGCTGTAGGACCAACAGTGTTTAAGGTTTTAAGTTTGAAGGTGAAGGTCAAATGAGGATCAAGGTCATCTATATATCAGTCAATTTGTAGGTCTTGCCACATGGATTGTTCAGTGTTAGTAAACTGAACTAAATGGGGTCATAAATGTGGGCTACAGACAATCTGGTTCAAACGGACAGAAAGACAGTTCATTTTCCATGATTTTGAAATTCACACTACCGAAATGTAAACATAAGCATACATTAAAATTCTAACTATAATAAATGTTGCACCTGTAGGTGCACCTGTCTAGAATCAGGAAGTGTACAAAATATTTACACTGTAAATAAACACCACTTACGTTTTTCAATTTTAGTAATTTTCAACTATGTTTTTGCATTTTAAATAATAGTGTCTAAATAAAATAACTTTTCAAATATCTTAATGTTCCTCATCAATTTTGAAGTAAAGTGTTTGGTTACCTGCCCTCAAGTGAATTTTCATGTTGGAATTATATTTTTCGTAGACCATGGCTGTTAAAAATACAGCTGAAACTCAGCATCTCATATTCCAAGTGAACAAGCGTTTTACTTCGAGATAACTGAAATTCAGTTTTAAATGATATTTTGTGCACGTTTACACATGATTTGGATGGGACATTAGCCCTTACTATGCTAAATTTCTATAATGAACTTGTCTATCTTCCAATTTTGACAGTACCACTAAATGTTAAAAGGGGTGCTTACCAAAAAGATACTGACTGAATAGCGAACAGTACAGATTATGATCAGACTGCATGGATGTGCAGGCTGATGATGATATACACTGGTCGCAAAGGCAGAACCAAGCCTGTCCAGCATGGTTAGGGTTAAAAAGTTGTTGAGTTAAGCAAGTTTGAGATATTGAGTTTCAATTGTATGTACAGAATTATTAAAACTAAATAAGGGAGACTTTTCCAGCCATGAAACAAGGGGAGCTAACCAAACATTATTTTAACCTTAAATTAACTCCTTCTAAAGATGTAAAAAAAAGACAAAGTCAGGAAGAAAAAGCTAACAAAATTTAGCACTGCCAAAACGTTTAGATCAGCTCTAAGCCCACATTTCTGATTATTGATTATTAAGAATTTTTTGGAAATTGCTTTTTTTTACAAACATCATGTTAAAAGCATGGAAGTAAGAATTAAGAAACTGGACAGTGCAAGAATATGAGAGCAAAGTTACATGGGAGTTAACCAGACAGATATCTACTTCTTCAGATGTCTCCAATATAGAACTGATTTCTTTTAAATTAACCTTCACATTAAATTACATATACATAAATGTATTTTGCAAGAAGCAGCCCTTCCTCCAAGGATATAAAACTGAATTTGGTCACCAATCTAAGAATGCAGTCTTCCCATTGGTCAGATTCAAAAGTCTAAATCATCAACAACCAATCAAATGCTGGAGATTCTAGACTGGTGTAACTCAAGTTGTATAACCTTGCACCATCCTTGTTCTGGTTATATTAAAGCAGTTTTAAACGCATCTCCACCCTACTACAGAATGATGATGTTCACACAATTTCTAGCCTTACCTTTACTCTAAGCTCCAAGATATCTTGAAGTTCCATAACACTAGCATAATTATCATCTACTTAGAATTAAAATTCTACTTAAAAAGTAAAAGGAACAAAACTGCATTTGAACTGTATGGACCAGTATTAACGCGAAATTTGTGGCAAATGTGTCAAATGCCTTCTTCCTTTTCCAATCAACATTAATAATTTTGGCAAGTTTTTAATATAAATTCAGTGAAAACATGACATATCCGTAATCCTACACTTGTATTGCAGATAACATAAAGTAACACCCTTGCATTATGATAAATTTACAAAAGAGATTTTAACATCTTTATACACATCCCCAAAAATTAACAATACGGGAATCATCATAATCGTGTTCTCCCAAAAAGTTATTTTTATATTAAGTCAGAACTGATAGTGAAATACAATGCCTTCACAGTATAACAGTTTAACAAATTAAAAATTCTGTCTGAAGAAGTTAAAAAGATTTGTACTGTTTATACAATCAGAAAAATAAAACTGACAATTCTTATCTAATAATATTACAACTTACATCGCTCAATTTTGCAGCTATAACACTAAAGAATTATAATATTAGTAAATTAGAAATACTGTAATAAGATAGAAGAAATTTTCTCACTTTTATCCGTCACAAGGGGAGAAGTATTATATTTATGTATTATTATACAAATATGTTTTCTTCACTTGTTATGGAAGACAAATGTATGCCAATATACCTGAAGCTCAAAGTACCCTGTGCTAGGTTCACCATTAACCACGTACAGCAAAGCCATTTGATTTACTGGTTTTAATTCGTAATTCCAACACAATCCCCTTATATAATTATGTGCACCAATCACCTAAATTACAGGTCCTAATTTATTCTCTGCAGGGCAACAGTAACTGTCTTTATCTATTGGGCTGTTTCAAAGTAAAATTTTGAAATTAACCACTGAAAATGTTGCATTCTAAGGCTAGTCTCTAATAGACTTGATCTTCTTCTTTTTTTGTGTTTAATGCTGTTTTTCAATAGTATTTCAGTTCTGTAATGGCAGGTAGTAATCCTAACCAGTGTTCCTGGATTCTGTACCAGTACAAACCTATTCTTCACAAGTAACTGTAAACGAATCCACATGAATCAGAGGTGGAGGATGAATGATTTCAGACACAATGTCTTTTATCAAATAATCACAGAGAACATACACCTTGCCAGTGCATCTAACCCTGTGATCCGTAGATCTGCACTCTTTGTATAGAGCTAAGCGGGTGAGCAATAGACTTGATCCAAGACATCAACCAAGTGAAGACACCAAAACCCCAGATTTCAGATCCACACATAAAACAATTACACAACAAAGTGAATATCTCACTTGCAGGCAACAGTACACATTCTGTCAAATAAAATAAAAAATTGTTTGGTTATACATCTTCTTTTGTAAGCAATGTCGCAGCTAAAAGCAGCAAAATATTAGCAGATGTGCAGCTCTGGTCACATGCAACTCCAAAATGTCAATGATTGTAGACTGGACTGTATTTGTGTTGCTTTTATTTTCACTAACCCTTACTCTGCTACATTTCTATAATGAACTTGTCCATCTTTCAATTTGGACATTACCACAATCTGTTAAAAGGAGTGTTTACCAAAATGATACTGACTGAATGGCAAACAGTGCAGATCTTGATCAGACTGCACAGATGTGCATTTATTTATCTATTTATTTGGGTTTTACAGCGCACCAACACAGTATAGGTTATATGGCGCCAAACAGGACTACAAATTTTGGTTCCACATTTCATTTACATAGAAATAAAAACATGAGGTATGGAATCAAAATTTGCATACCTGCTGGAATCACAGAGTTACTGCAAAACCAAGTGTTAAGACCCTATTAGTCGCCTCTTACTATCATGTAAGGGTAAAGGCAGTGGCTCGAATTCTTTTCATACACAAATCGTCCCAGAACCACAGATATGCAGGCTGATCATGATCTACAACTGGTTACAAAGGTAGAATCAATCGTGTCCAGCATAATAAGGACTAATACTTCCCACAAATCTTTACAAGCATTATCCCAAAGAATATATCCAGCTCTACATTTACAGATTTTTAATGAACGTGAATATTAGGCTGTGGACTGTCAAAATCTAAAAATAAAAGCAACACAACCACAACCCAATCTACAATGAGACAAAAACACGCGTACACACACACAAGCTGCAGTTTAAGTCTTAAAATTCTCACTTCTGAACACGTCGGAGGCTGACAGTACATTCCTCGCTCTTTCAGATTTTCCTGCAGTTCTGAGCGACGTACAAACTGCCCCGACGACTACCAATAATTAAAATATGAAACATTTCCACAAGTTTAACTTTTACTTACATAATGATCCTTATCAAAACATATAAATATTACACAATCTTTAGCTCTATTATAATGAACAGCCATGCTTTCAATAAATCTACAAAGCTATACTATTTACTATCTATAAAAAGGTACCAACAACATTTATTTGAGGAAATATACAACTTTATTTTCCTCATAAGATTATGTTATGAATGTTGATTCATTCATTAGTCCAAATTCTATTGAACATATACATTGATATTACAAAGCTGAATTCTTTTATTTATTTAACTTCCCAAGTTTCATTTCAATAGGGGAAACTTGCCTAAAATTGTAAAGTTTTATGCTGTAATAATGTTGGTATGTAAAAACTGTATCATGCATTCTTAAAATTATCTCTTAACATGCATAAGACAGCTCTACATGTTTGGATCTAAAACATAAAAAGACAAGGAGCTGCGTTCAATAAACGCTTGATGCCCCCGGTGGCATCCTTGTCGATACAAAGCAACTGAAGTCCAAAACGAGCTCAAGGTCAAACTGAGGTCAGGTGACGTTTAAAGATGAGGAATGGTCACAGGTTACATCTGTATTGGCATCAAGTCATTTTTGTAAGCGGTATTGATGCTAGATGAAATGGTCCCATTTGGTTAACCAAGAGATGGCCCATATAAAGCAACTTAAGTCCAAAATGAGGTCAAGATCAAGGTCAAACTGAGATCAGGTGATGTCTGAAGATGAGGAATGGTCACAGGTTACACCTGCAGTAGTATCAAGTCATTGTAGTAAGGGGTATTGATGCTAGACGATACGGTCCCATTTGGTTAACCTCGTACGGACAGATGGACAAACGAACGAACAAACGGACAGGACAACCACTATATGCCTCCGGCATAAAAATCTGGCAAATAAAAATGGCAGGGTTGTATGTTTGAATTTTAGCTAAACAAATTTGAAAATTTTGAACTTAACCAAAGTTTCATACAGTCTGTAGGAAAGTAACAACTTTGATCACATTTTGCAAATACAACTTATTCATAATGTAGGACTTTTAACAGTTGTCAGTCAACACAGAGGTCTGTGTGCTTCTTTTGAGCATTTATCTATGATTTAAGACATCAGCAATTTCAAAGTGGACTTGATGCCATTATCTGAAATAATTTCATGTGACAACAATATTGTTATCATTTTTATCTTACAAAAGAGAGTAAAGTTGTTGTTATTATAAATGAACAAATTGGATGACTTTTTATGCAGGACAATTTTCCTTACTATATGCCAGGTCTCAACTTTATTCTATATAATTAATTATCCTGATAAATGGCTTTACACCACCACTTTTGGTTTATCAAACATGTAGACCTACCTTACTGTGGAAAGTAACTATAAAGTTCTATCAGGCAATTAACTACAGGATACAATTTTTAGTTGTCAATCAAACAAAATCACTATTATAGTAAACAGCAGCATGTTCCCAGATAAACATTGTTATACAATTTTTAGTTGTCAATCAAACAAAATCACTATTATAGTAAACAGCAGTATGTTCCCAGATAAACATTGTTATACTGATAGTTTTAAACAAAATATGACCATTAATATGAATTCTTTAAAAATCGTACATGATCATTATCTAACTTGACATTATTTTTGGTTGTATAAGGTGCAAGGATGACTTGTATCATATGATTAACAAGGCAGTCTGAAAGACAGCTAAATCTCCCGCCACTGCTATGGATAGTGAAAGGGTAAACCTTTGATTTTAGCTGGGGACCTTGACCTTAAACTGACATGGCTGATCATGAATTCTGCACAACGTCTTGATGAGGTGATCATTTGACCCAAGTTTCATGAAAATCCTTCAAGGGGTTTAGGAGATACACAGCTGAAACCTTTGACCTTCAGTTGTGACCTTGACCTTGAGTTGACATGGCTGACTCATGAGTTTCTTGATGAGGTGATCATTTGACCCAAGTTTGATGAAAAATCCTTCAAGGGGTTTAGGAATACAGATTGGATACCAATGGAAGGTTTTCCAAACCTTCGACCCTTAGTTGTGACCTTTGACCTTGAGCTGGCATGGTTGACTCATAATTTCTCACATCGTTCTGATGAGGTAATCATTTGACCCAAGTTTTATAAAAGTCCTCAACGAGGTTTGGGGAGATATAGAGCGGACACGAATGGAAGGCCTCAAACCTTGGACCCAAAGTTGTTAACCTTGGACCTTGAGCGGCATGACTGACTCATGGGTTGTGCACATCGTCTAATGAGGTGATCATTTGACCCAAGTTTTATAAAATTTCTTCAAGGGGTTTAAGAGGATTCATAGAGCGGACACAAAATGGAAGCTCAATCCTTTGACCCTGATTGTGACCTTGATCTTGATCTGGCAAGGCTGACTTCAAGGGTTCATGCACATCGTTTTGATAAGGTGATCATTTGACCAAAGTTTTATAAAATTCCTTCAAGGGGTTTAGGAGATATAGAGCGGACACAAAATGGCAGGCTCAAACCTTTGACCTTGAGTTGTGACCTTGACCTTGAACCGTCAAGGCTGACTCATGGGTTCTGCACATCGTCTTGATGAGGTGATCATTTGACCCAAGTTTGATCAAAATCCCTCAAGGGGTTTAGGAGATAAGGAGTGGACACGAAAGTGTTACGGACGGAAGGACGGACGGAAGGACGGCAGACGGAAGGACGGACGCAGACCATTCCTATAATCCCTCCGTCACGGTGGGGGATTAATAAAGTAAAAAGGGTTACTTTACACATATACAGCAAACTAAAAGCAGAATACTGTCTTAACCTCACTGCATCTTACTGTTTTCCCACAGTTGATTGACAAATAACAACAACCTAAGGGAAATGTTTTCTTAGTTCCAAACTTTTGATGTCTTTCCCCTGAAAAGATGCTGATCAAATCTAACAGAATGTACGATCAAATATCTTACCAGATCTATGTATATCCCGTCTTCTTCATATTTGCTGACTAGTTTTAGGACGTCATCAACAGGAGGTTTCTTTTTCTGGACTTCCGGCACTGTTGCCAGGTCATGTGGTTTAATGTACGCCGAAGAGACTGGTCTTTTCTCTAACTCTTTCCTACAGAACAAATTTTTATGTCAGTATTAACATAACAAACACAAACACAAACCTCAAACCAGTCTGTTCTGTTACAGCTTAATTTAAAATTCTATCAAGCCAAAATGAAGTGATACTAGTCTTGTTTTCCAGCATGCAAACAGTAAATTAATGCTATATAAAGTTTATATTCATATTATTTTTGACATCTTTCACAAAATTAAGTCTGAATAGAGCAGGGGCCAGAATCATAATTATTGCATTGTAACTTGAAACTGCTTTGAATGGAGACAAACTGACATCTCACAAGGTAACTTAAGAAGAGCAAAAACTAAATGAGCCATGCCATGAGAAAACAAACATAGTGGGTTGGCGACCAGCATGGATCCAGACCAGCCTGCGCATCCGCGCAATATGGTCAGGATCCATGCTGTTCGCTTACAGTTTCTCTAATTGCTATAGGCTCTTAAAGTGAACAGAATGGATCCTGACCAGACTGCGCGGATGGATCCATGCTGGTCGCAAACCAACTATGTTGGTTTTCTCATGGCGCGGCTCAAATGTAATTTTATCTTCAATTTTCTGAACTAATACTTGGTAATTCAGCATTGATCAATAAACCAGAAACAGGATCTTTCTTGGCTGTATTATACCCAAACATGCTTCTTCAAGAGTGTTTAACCAAAATGACAGACGGGGAGAAAAATACATTTGAAAGAATATTTATAACTAGAAGATACAAAGCCGCATAAGACTTGAAATATGTTACAGATGTAATATGTTACAGATCATAAGACAGATGTAATACTTTACAGACGCCTTAAATAAGATAATTTCTCCACAAATATATCACTATTCCTTTTGCATTTCAAGTAAAATCTCATGTTTAAAGTGCAGATCACTGATCATTATTACTGTTAGTAGGACAACATTTCAAATAAATATTTTCCTAAAAAAGATTATTAATACCTCAATATAGGGCAAACATAATCTCCATATAAGTAAAAATATGACTTGTGTATTTCAAACGATAAGTGCTACTACATTATTTTACTGCTGCTAATTTTCTTTAATAACTATAAGCTAAGCATTTCTCTGAATATTTATTTCTCTGAGTACAACTGGTAAAGCATTAACTCTAAAGTGTATTGTAAAATTGTGCCCTGTAATAGAATGAGGCTGAGAAATGCAGGAAACAGTTACAGAGAAAAAGTGAAAAGATTTGTTTCTTGTGTATATATAAACATCCAATAGCAGAGTTCAATAATTTTAAGCATATATATTTACTCCTCTATTAAACATAAAAATACAATAATTTCAGAAATAATACTAGCGAAATTATAATCACATACATATTCATAGTTTGTTTCTTAAATAAACCATGGCAAGAACTCAATGCACTGCTTATATATATATAAGGTTGTTTTTAAACAGTCTGAGCATTTAATTTGCGAAATCCGACACATGCTATTATTTTGTCAATCATTTCTTATTAAAAACTAGTAAAAGTTTCAAACTTTCTGCATTATACTCTACACATACATTCAAAAATCCAACACAGCAACGGTTATATGGTTTTTTATGATTATACAAAATAAAATTTCCTAACTGATTCAACTCAGAAAGAAATGGTAATATTTCACAAAACAGAAAAAAAAACAATAAGATAAACAGTTAGATCTAAGTATAATGTATATGTTATCACAAATGTCACACACATAGAGTATCTAATAAACTAACTAAGCCTTGAAATAAAGAATTATTTATATTCATTCAATTCTAACCCCTTATATTTTTATCAAATAGATGTTGGATTAGTACTAGATTGATTGAAATACATTACATGAAGTTCAACCTTCCGAACCCATACCATGCTGAACACGATTAATTCTGCCTTTGCAACCAGTGTAGATCATAATCAGCCTGCATGCCTGCACATCCGAGCAGTCTGATCAAGATCTGCACTGATCACCATTCAGTCAGTATCTTTTTGGTATGCACCCCTTCTAACAGTTAATGGAACAGTCCAAATTGAAAGATGGACAAGTTCATTATAGAAATTTAGCAAGGTAAGAGTTAAGAAATGAGCTTAAACGATTAAGCGTTTATAGACTGATGTTTGACACAAATCATCAAACAGCATTGATTTCATACCTATAAATATGAAGAAACAAAAACAGTCTCATTTACCTGAAGCATTTTCTTGTATATATAGTATAGTATGAAGAAACAGAAGCAGCAATATACAGTAATAATTCTTAAAAGAAATTCATCTCCATAAAATACATTTTTCTGAATTTTTATCTTTAAGCCCAGGACCCAAAATAATGACCCATGACATGTCTCCAGACTTGGCTTTATAACGGTTACCATGGATACAGGGCTGATATGAAAAACTGTCATAATCTTTCTGAACTTAAAAAGAACAATTTACAACAGGCTTCAATCAAGCTCTCGAAGTAAAGTGTTTGCATAGAATGAAAAGCAGCTAGAAGTTCCCTATTCCAAGGCAGTAGTTGAAGTTAGAAGCAGTGATTAATAAGTGTCTAGGAGAAACCACTTTATACCTCCCGGCTACACCAGGTCTGAAATTGTCACCATTATCACGTTATATTATATTGTATTTACAGTCTGCACAAACAATAAAAGCATTAACATTGAACAATACACGATGTCATAAATATTAATGAATCCTCAAACAATATGGCACCTTGAAAGACTAAAAAAAAAACCAGGTTATGACAACTGCCAAAAAGACAGTCATGTTCCCAAATAACTGTTTCCTTCGATGTGTAAAGTAATTCTGTTTAAATCACAGGTTTTTCAGCTTCAGAAATTATAAAAGATTTATTCACTCTGGACCATTTACGCATATAAGATAAAACACTCATTGCTCGAAGCTGCAAAGGGATAAGCAGTAAAATGCTCAAGTTATTGGTGGAGGGTGGGGGGAGGGGGAGTAAGAATGGGGTAGCTGAATCTACACAAAGAAAATGTAAGGAAAACAGCCGTTGATCAAATGACCATATTGCTCAAGTTCATCCTGGTTACTTGGGTTATCAACGCTATGAGCAAGACTTAGTGGTGTATCACCATATATGACCTTCACCTGGAACTGGTAAATATAATGTTTTGGTGAGGAAAACAAAGTTCTGTGTAATGAAATAGCAAATCTTTAAAACATCCATAAAACAGGTTTTGAAATGAACACTTTAGTAAATGGAACATCAAATGGTCTACAGACTTGCCATAAACTTGGCTTTTATTAAATTATACACCTATCAAGTTATTCTATCCTTTTTGCCTAAAAGCAAGCGTAACCTAAAATATACAAAATAATTATATTTTCTTGTTTTGTACTGACTTTCTTGTTTGGTACTGTATTCTTGTCAGAGAAGTTCTTATTTTTGCAAGTCAGTAACAGAATCCCTACACCTCCACAACAAATAACAAAACAATTTTCTTCCCAGGATGTCTCAGGAGAATCATTTGTGTAAGTTTTCCCTTCACTTAATTATTTAAGATGTTTATATTTCTTAACAACCAGTATAAGCTATAATATTACCAGGCCATAAGCACTTAGAACACAATTGCACTTTCCTAATTCACCAGTTAAACAAAAAGTGTAATAGTAACACAACAACACATAAAAGAAAAACATAAATGTAGCTTGTTTAACATGTATATCTAGCCCGTGATTTAGTAACATATGCCAATGCTTTCACAGTTCAACAGCAAACAAAAAAAACAAAATATGTTTTAAGAGATATAATACACATTACACATGAATGACAAATAATATCAAGTATTAAATCTATATTCAAACAGTTTACAAAAATGTATTACTTGTTAGAAAACATTCAATCCACAGAGATTTACTTCACTATGTATTTTTAATTGAAGAAAAAAAGTAGAATTAACTATAGTTGTCACAGGAATGACAAATTATACACCCACAGTATGGCCTTGTCACAGAACTAAGCCAATGTCAAAGCCAAACTTGCTTGACCTTTGACCTACTGACCTCAAAATCAACAGAGGTCATCTGCTGGTCATGATCAACCTCCCTATGAAGTTTCATGATCCTCGGCCCAAGGGTTCTCAAGTTATTGTCCGGAAAATGTTTAAATGTTATGGGTCACTCTGACCTTTGAAACTCAAAATCAATACGGGTCATCTGCTGGTCATGATCAACCTCCCTAATAAGTTTCATGATCCTAGTCCAAAGTATTCTGAAGTTATTGTCCAAAAACCATTTAAATGTTCAGGGTCACTGTGACCTACTGACCTCAAAATCGTTAGGGGTCATCTGCTGGTCAAAACCAACCCACCTATCAGTTTTCACGATCCTAGACTCAAGCTTTCTCAAGTAATTGTCTAGGAAAGGTTTAAATGTTCCGGGTCACTTTGACCTTTGGAACTCAAAATCAATACGGGTCATCTGCTGGTCATGATCAACCTCCCTAAGTTTTGTGATCCTAATCCAAAGCATTCTGAAGTTATTGTACGAAAACTGTTTCAATGTTCCGAGTCACTGTGACCTTTACCTGTGACCTACTGACCTCAAAATCATTAGGGGTCATCTGCTGGTCATAGCCAACCTCCCTATCAATTTTCATGATCCTAGGCCAAAGCGTTCTCAAGTTATCATCCGGAAACTGTTTAACTGTTTCGTGTTATTGTGACCTTGACCTTTGACCTACTAACCTCAAAGTCAACCTTGACCTGTATTTTATATTACACCTGTGTACAAAAATTTATGATCCTCGACCCAAACGTTATGACCTGTATTTTCTGATGTTACACCTGTGCCCCAAAATTACCAAAATCGATCGAGCCTTTCATGAGTTATCATCCGGAAACCATGAAAACCAAAGGACCGGCTGACCGACCACCAAGCTCTCTTATATACCTCCACAAAGGTCGTTTTGTGGGGGTATAATAAAGGGCTTTTATCAGAGTATTGCCGACAGTTCCTAAGACAAAGGACTGCCTTAATATATCTGTGTATTGCCAATAATTCCTTACTTAAAGAACTTCAAAGGTAACTAAATATTTATACAATGTAGTCAACTTTAACTAAAATCTATCTTACTGTCTGCCTAGGAAGATTTTTTCTATATATTTATAAAAATGATGACTCAAAAATTCTTTTGTATACATCCATACTAATTGGGAAAATATCAAACGAAAGTTTGAACCATATCCACCACTACAAGAATTCAGCAAACAAGGTGTATAAGGATGAGCATTGTACTTTATTCAAGAATGAGTGGGAGATACTAGCATACCTGATCTCATCTGCAAGGGAGTAGTTTGTGTCTGGTAGTGGCTCGTCCTCTACATCAACGTAACTTGCCTCTGTAAATTACAATATTTTTTTCATTAATACAACAAAGCTGCAGTCTTACAGACATGACTCTGCCTGTTTTAAAATTACTTCGTCATAAAAATATTTCCTGGCAAATATCAAACTTTCAAATGATCACAGTTCAATTATTCTGAACACTTAATAGTAATTGGATGGGAAATTTTGTTAACGTGGTCCAGTTGCATGAGGACATGAAAAGGTGGTTTAGATTTTGTCTGTGTTCCAGATTCATTGTTTACCAGAATTTTAAATGACAAATGTTGACCTAATGCTGGGTATTTTAGCAATCTATGACTTCTAAGACTATGTAAGATATATATCATCACATTGAACAAGCTTGTTTTCTATAAAAGATTCAAAGCAGATAAAATTCTGTTAAAATTCTAAATTTCTGTCATATGGGGAATGTCTATTTTTACTGGTGGTGAAATACCTTGGGCACTCCTCCAGGTACTACTGCAGACAAAGGCATTTCTCCTCAACAGAACTGGTAACATGGATTGATTCAACATACCTAGGGCCTGAGCTAAACAGTCAAAGGCAAAAGATACAAATTTTAAAATCAAAACCATAAATTCCGAGACTGAATCTACTTTCATAATTGGGCTAGTACTTTATAATTTTCTTTTATAAAAACTTCTATAATTAGTTAAGCTTCAGAGCCCTTTCCTCGTGTATATAGAAATACTCAGGTCTAGGTAAACAAATGTAAAACTCACGGCTAGCACGTGGAGATTTCGGTGGTCTCGCTGGTGCAGGCTGCATGTACTCACCAACATCAACATAACTTTCAGCTGAAACAACAGAAACAGTTATTTACTGAACTATTTTATCAAAGCTAAATGAAAAACTATGTCAAAGTGTGACTTTCCAGTCTACTAAATGGGGAAAGGGAACTATATGACCAAGTGATTAAGATCACTGTTTTCCAATCACTTGACCCTCAGTTCTGTGGATCTGAAACCAAGATTGGGATGCAAAATATTTTTATGTATGAGGAAGCTACCATCAGCCAGCTTGTGAAATGTTGTTGGTTCTATTAGGTGCCCATCCATGCTTATAATGAGTAAAAAAAAAAAAAGAGTGAAAGAATAATTTGCCATATGACCTAAACAGCGATGTGACTAGAAACAGGACATAACAAACAAGAGCTGTCAGTTGACAGCGCGCTCAACTATTCTCAGTGCTTGATAGTATAATATAAGCTATGAGCATAAAACTTTAACATTACAATAAGCATATTCTAAGTCAAAAAGGGGCCATAATTCAGTCAAAATGCTTGTTAGAGTTGCCTCCTCCTTTTTACAGACTGGGGTCATGATGGTAAACAAGTATGCAAAATATCAAAGCAATATCTCAATGGACTTTGAAAATATTTGGGGTGGTACGCAAATTTTAACATTACAATTACCATATTCTAAGTCGAAAAGGGGCCATAATTCAGTCAAAATGCTTGATAGAGTTGCCTCCTCCTTTTAGCAGACTGGGGTCATGATGGTAAACAAGTATGCAAAATATCAAAGCAATATCTCAATGGACTTGGAAAATATTTGGGGTGGTACGCAAACTTTAACTTTACAATAAGCATATTCTAAGTCGAAAAGGGGCCATAATTCAGTCAAAATGCTTGATAGAGTTGCCTCCTCCTTTTTACAGACTGGAGTCTTGATGGTTAACAAGCATGCAAAATATCAAAGCAATATCTCAACGGACTTTGAAAATATTTGGAGTGGTACACAAACTTTAACATTTGTGTGACGCTCACGCTAACGCTGACGCCTATTCTTCGAATAGTCGAGCTAATAAAAACAAAACACTTCATGGGAAATGTCAGTGCTGCCTGAGGCATGGTCTTTATATGGAAGCATAGTTAGCAGAGACAGTTCACAGCTAAAGACTTTTGTCCTCTATAAAGCCCAATAGATTGGAATAAATATTCCTGTTATTAACTCTTACCCTCCTGAATTTCTATAATGAACTTGTTCATGTTTCAATTTGGACAGTACCATTAACTGTTGAAAGCGGTTGCACTAAAAAGTTACTGACTGAATGGCAAACAATGCTGGTTATGATCAGACTGCACAGATGTGCAGGCTGATCATGATCTGCACTGTTTTCAAAGGCAGAATCAATCGTGTCCAGCATGATAAGGATTAACGTAATGGACTATTTATATAAACATATTCTCATATGCTTTTTCAGCATCCTTCAGCTTTAACTGCTTATACTTAACGACTGGAGAATGATGAGATTGTACATAAAGAACACGTAAGCAAATGAAAAATGCTGGCTGTCATTATAGGTCCATTAACTTATACTGTGTGACCATTTGTTAGCTCAAATTGATGCACTAATGTGTGAACACCATATCTTTTCCTAAATAGACATAAAAGAATGAAGTTTTACATATACAAAAGTATAAACACAAAGTCTAAACTGTTCCTAAAATTTCTATGTCCTTATATGAGAAAGCCTCTTTAAACATGAAAAAGTCTCACTCATAAATATATTTGTGTTTACTTAAGGAAACATTCAAATGATGTCACAAATAATCTTTGGCATACCAGTATGCCTTTTTTTATACTTCAAGTAAGATGTTACAGTCATACTTCCACTTAATCAGTGTTAAAGTGTGATCCAAGCGTGCGTGCCCTTCTGTCAGAATAACACAACATGTTATCATTTCATACCAGATAGAGGGCCCTATCTTGCATAAATTTACAGCATTAAATAAACACTGAACTGTCAATTACTATACTGTAAGTCATTTGTCATATTTGGATGACTACTGGTTACTAAGATTTTCTTCCTGTTCATGGCAATAGTAACCATTCCCTTTATGTGGTTGTGGTTACATATCAATTAATATTCAAACATAAGAAATATTAGTATATAATACTGATTTCTATTTCAGCCTGAATGAGGCCAGGAACAACCAGTACCGGCATCATGTGAGAAAGTGCTGTTGTAATCCAAAGGCCTTAAAACTGACCACATTCAGATTGAACAGCCAAAACATTTAAAGCGCTAGTATACCACTCCTAAAAATATATTATAGAGTACTTAATGTAGTCATGCTTTCCTACCACCTTATTCTAAGCACAGTGTCATGTATTCCAATTCAGATATTAATGTTACCAATAATATTGCACAAATTATCATGGAAAAGAAATATGTCATATTAACTCTGAACTGCAACCTGCCCAGTTACCACAGGTCAAGATTTCTAATTAACCTTTACCCTGCTAAATTTCTAATATTATTAACAATAACATTATTCAATTTGGATAGTACAACTTATTATTCAAAGAGGTGTTCAAAGAAAATTTACCGGCTGAAAAGCGAACAGTGCAGACCATGATAAGCCTTCACAGACGTGCAGGCTGATCTTGGTCTGCACTGGTCGCAAAGCCAAAATTACTTGCTGCCAGCAGGCTAAAAGTTAAAAGGTTGTAGGTTCAAATCTTGTGTGCTGTGTATGTCCCCTGTAATATCTGAGCATAAACACTAAGTCTATGATCGTTTGTCCTCCTCCTTTAAATTATGAAGAGAAGTTGTCAGTTACATGTGGAGAACTGGTTAATACTGGCAATGAGTCTCTTAAGACTGGACGGTTATGTTACTGTTACAAAATGTCACTAAAATCCAAGAAAAAATGTTAAGCAATCCCATCTATAAATGGAACTACAAAAGTACAAAATACATACTACTCAGTGAAGGGGCATATGGTGGTTTTTTTCCTGCTGAAACTGGCCGTTGTGGTAATGGCGGGGCATCTCCAGGTGAGGGTGTGGACTGTGGGCTTGGTGTCTGGTCTATATATGGCATATCCGGGGATTTAGAAGCATTGTTCATCTTCTGTCCATGGAGATAGCTGTCCTTGCCAGGTGGCCAGTTGCTCTTTCTGATAATAAATACAATTTTTTTCATAAACAGTTAAAACTTCATATATCAAAAGCATTCTCAAAAGGTTACACTACTTTACATTAGATCTGAAATTATTTCTATGTTCAAAAGCTTCAAAGAAATACTCAAAACAGCAGTGAATTCTTATCAATGGAAGGTTTTTCAGAACTATTTGAAGTCCTGCTTAAATGGCCTTATCCTTAGTATTCCTTACTGCATGGCAATCCTGTCTTGGAGGTATGCACATTATAAGGTTCTCATTCCAGATCTACAGCTTTGACCACTCTTATCCTGCCATTCAAACTAGCAACAGTATGTAGCATTTCTTTTTTAATGCAGATCATTGTCATCAGTCAATTATGAAGAAAAATTCTTTGAAAATTTTCAATACACGTATAATCAAGTCCAAATACCTGATAAGCCTTAAGATTTTCCGTTAAATCAAAATACAAAATCTGATGTCGTATAAATTATGATAGTGAAACATTCTTCATTAAACTTAATAAACTTGATAAACTGATAGATTTATCATACCCTATACCGCCTCCCGGTGTGACAGGAACAACAACATTCAGGTCCAGGTTGTTGGATATACGATTACGTGGTGGCAGTGGTGGATCTGTCTTACTTTCTAAACTTGAACTACTCAGTTTGTTATTTATATATTCTGTCTGATTAGCACTTGGACGACTTGGTACTTCCACAGTATTGTTAAGTTTTGTCATTTCACTACCACTGGACGCCCTATACAGACCGCTCTGACGTGGTGGAAGTGGTGGCGGAGTACCCTGACCTGATTGCAACTGTTCAGGGTCAACATCAGTGTCTGTTCCTTCACTTTCACATACAGGATTTTCTTCCTTGTTTAATGCTTCCAGATTTGTTCCAGAACTAGATTTTGTCTTTTTCAAGTTTTTAAACTTATCACCTAAAGTACTCATTATTCCAGCTGATTGGTTTGTAGTGGCAACAGCCTGCCCACTTGACTTTCCGACAGTTCCACTCTTAGTATACAATTTACGGAATTTTCCTTTCAATCCTTTAGTAGTCTTTTCCTCCTTGTTTTTCTTTTTCTTATTATTTTGTGTCCTAGCTGGTGGTAATTCTGGCGGCGATTCCTGATCTAGACTGTCTGACTCGCTTACAGGTTGCTCCTCGTTTTCATCATGATCAACATGTTCATAGATACCACTACTGTCTGAATCGCTGTCTATATCACCTTCTGTACCAGCCTGTAAATATACATAAGGTTTGTCATAGCAACTGACATGTCTCTCATTCTTTGCTAATATTTACTGTGACATCATTCAATTTCATGGGCATGAAATTTCGTGGTTTTGATCAAAATGGTAATTTCGTGGGGGTTATATTTGTGGATTTCAATTTTTGAGCACAAAATGAATGGGAATTTTACTAGTTCGTTGGAATTAAATTTCAGGGATTGACTGAACCACGAAATCCAGGAAAGGAAAAATAGTCCCCCACTAATATTAATGATTTCACAGTATCTGATGTGTGAAGACTGACTGAAGCTTACTTAAATAACTCATGTCAACTTGAAAGAAAAGCTGACATGAGCTTACAATGTGTATTCCATACAACTCATTCTTAAAAAGTAACTGATATAAAAATTAATTCAAATTTACCAATCTAGGCTAAAATGTTGTTATGTAAGCTATTAAGAAGACCAATCAGGGTTAGATCAAGGGTTTGAGTTATAGGGGATGAATTTGCATACACCAGAAGTAATGTTCAAAACTGTTTAAACAAATATAATGCACCCTAGTTAACACCGGAGCACAAGTATCTAATTTTGCTTCAAAATTCTTTTAAAATGACGTCATCATAAGGTCAACATAAAGTGGTTTAGGAAGACAGATTGACCCATCCTCTTGTTACAGCTATGTATGAAGACTGTAATACCTGTATTTCTTCTGGCTTTGTCTGTTCTTCGCTGCCTTTTCTTCTGCAAGTAAAAAAATTCACACATAATACTGGAATGGAGAAAACAATGTAAATACCGTTCTTGAAAGGTATACAAAACTTATCCCCTCAAACTTAACAATCCTACTTTTATTATTCTTACATAAAATGTTTTGTGATGGAACCAGTCACACATTAACAGGAGAAAATCAAAGGCCTGAATGGCCTGAGTCGGCTAATGATTGATGTACTGACAGTATAGTCTACCAGTTTCAGTTTGTTTTTAGTTTTTTTTCTTAAAATTTCATAACACAGCTCGATATTTACCCAAAATATTATATCCGGATACGATTAACATCTTCTCTCTCAGTTTGAACAATATATTTTACAAATTGTGATATACGAAGACATAAGCAGCAATGGCTAATTGACATTGAAGTTTAAGGTTTTTAAATTACCGCTTATTTAAATCTTTTCATAAAAAAAAAAAAAAAAGTTTTTTATCTTTTCCGCTAAACATAGACGATCTACCTTTCGATTCAAAAACTACAAGAAAATACAATTTAATGTTTCGCCGATTTGTTTATTTCCTCGAAAAATAAGAATTAAAATCCATTTTAATATCTTTAGTAACTAAACAACCAGTAAGAGCTTCTTCTATCGATAATTTATCCGTTTACTGACTGCACAAATTCATGTGTGTGTGTAAAACCCAGCAAAGTTTATAGAAATCATACATGCTTGGGATACCCTTCAATGTGGGAGAATTAGGCTGATCGGATCGGTATGTTACCTAAGCAATCCAGCGATTCAGATTTTGTTTTAAAAAGTCATTGTGGCAATTTCTGTATTTTATATACGTTTAGAAATTTAATTAGACATGGTATTGCATTATTTCTATTTAAAGTAATTTACCTAATAACGCAATCTTAATCTGGAGCCCTGTGGAACATTTTTTGTCTTTCGCTGGATGTTACGCAAAGCTTTGTAAGCCTGCGCAATTCATAAAATGCACATTATGATTAATGAGTTACTTCGTTATTGCACTTACAATCAAAATATGACAGATTACCCTCGTATATTGGTCATAGCAAAGGAAATTCACGCAACTTAACTTTAATCTTGCAGTGAACTGTTTGAAGTTGAGAAATCTAATGAACTACATCGTTTACTGTGTTAATTGGTCCATTTAGAAATAGAAATCGCTGGATAGCAAGGACTCGTCAAAACGATTACATCGTTTAGCCGACTCAAAAAAAGAGCTGTCATTGACAGCGCGCTCAACTAATCTCAGTGCTTGATAGTATAATATAAGCTATGTTAAACTTTAACATTCCAATAAGCATATTCTAAGTCAAAAAGGGGCCTAATCCAGTCAAAAGCTTGATAGAGTTGCCTCCTTTTTACAGACTGGGTCATGATGGTAAACAAGTAATGCTACATATGAAAGCAATATCTCAATGACTTTTGAAAATATTTGGAGGTGGGACGCAAAATTTAACATTTTATAACGCTCATGCTAACAGCTAACGTGACAAGGGCGGAGTAGAATAAGCTCCCCTATTCTCGAATAGTCGAGCTAAAATGAATCAGCGAGGCAATTTAATGAAGTTGTAATGTATGTTTTAATTTTTCAAATGCTGAGCTGGTGCACGTGCAAATGTTTACAAACAAATAAACATCTGGAATTTGCTTTTTGAATTTTTTGTAATTATGAAATACAAAAAGATACTGAAATATGTATTGATGAAAATTTATTAAAGATCAATTTTCCCTAACAAAAGTTTCTATAAAGCCAGCAAGGCAGTCACGCTCCTTAAAAACTAAAAAAACAAAAACAGTTTGAATCTTCCCGTGTCTGATTCATGACTCCTCTAAGCAATTTACTTAAACCACCTAAAACACAGAAAGTAACAGCCAAGACAAAAGTCTGCCAATTGCTAATATTCATTTAGTTTATACTAATTCATTTTAGGTCAATTGTGAAGCAATTAACTTATATTAATACTCTCAACCCCTCATTCCTGATGGAATCCATCACCACAAGGGTATGAGAGAAGAGCCCAGTTTACATTTTAATGCTGAGCGCCAAGCAAGGGAACTACTGGTACCATATCTTACATGTCTTTGGTATGACGCCGCAGGGGATAGAACCCACGCACTCCCGCACTCAAAGCAGACGCTCTACCACTAGGCTATCGAGGCAGTATTTTTTCACTATTTTATTTGATAAAACTTTGTCACTTAAGCAACATTTGATATATCTCTAAATATATATTGATGAAGTAATCAAACAATGTGTTCTACTCAATTATCCACAGCTGCTGTTTACCTGGTGAAAGTGAACACACAAAAAAATGCACCCTTGCAACTCTCGGAATTACTGTTAAAATTGAAGATACTGTTGACTTTAAAAGCTGAATTATCGTTTAACCTCACATTAACATTACTTGAAATGGTTAATAATGATGTATTTATACAGATAAGATAATCCGTTTACTTCCTGTACAGGAAATGATACGGTAATATGATCAGCAAACAAACATTTTGCTTTATCTACCTCTGTACAGTGTCACAGTCTGTAAGTTATATAGAGGCACTCTCTTAGTACGTCACTGTTAGGAAGACTGAATTCTGTATTTTGTACAGAGGCAAACTTGTAGTACAATGTCACTGTGGGGGAGACTTAAATCCATATGTTGTACACAGGCAAAATACAGTGTCACTGCAGAGAAGACTGTACAATGGCAACCTACATATAGGGAAGGCTAAAATTTATGTAATGTACAGGCAACCTACATACAAGTTAATGTTACTGTAGGGAAGACAGAAATTGGTATGTTCTACAGAGGTTCCATGATTGGTCTTAATCTATAATAGTGAGGGTAACCTATAAACTTTTCAGCAGCTTATGTCATATGTGATGGTATCAATGTAACATCAATCAATGTTACAGTATTACTTAACGCATTATCAATAAAATGTTTCAATGCTGCAAAAAAAAAGCAGACTAAACATGCATGTATATTTTATCCTTAGGTTACATCAGCACATAAAGTGTTCAATGTGTCTGTGTACATGTTAATGAGAATAATTAAATCACACCTGTCATACACTGACTGGCCTTAAGATATGTCATATACAGCGTGTGTCGGTCATTTACAAGCAATTAGCATATGTAAAGACCAGTTTATATACCAATAAGGTGATCAAAGTACATTACTAAATTTGAGTACATTACACACTGTAAATTGTGGTTTTGTTGATACAGTTAAGGTTGACGAATAGTTAAGAATAGTGTATATTTACCCAAGTCAAATAAGTGTTCAAAATGTCAAATACTGCATATATAAACATCTTCATTTTATCCCCATGAATTTCTTAATAAACTGACTGATTCATTGTTACAATGTCTTAAGTTTATTCACCAAATTAGGATCAATTTCATAAAAGATGTTCATAGTTTACAAGTTTTCCATGCTTAATATATGGATTATCAAAACTAGGTCATTTAAATAAAAGTAGTAAATGTTTATAAAATTTACTCCAATGGACCATTATCATGTGTTTTGTCAAAAATAAGACTTTATTCATCCTTTGCATCAAAAGATTTAAAAGTAAAACATTATATTGCAAAGAAATTAAAAACAACGTTTACCTGTATTAAAGTAGCATCTTTTGCCGTGTTAAAAGTCAGCGGCCATTTTGTATCCCATAAGTGACAATGTAATAAATATAGATAATGTTTCGGCCTTCAAATTTGACATTCTACACAGGTAAACAACTGGGTTAATGTTGACAAGTTTAAAAGTTACAAAAATTAATATTTTGGTTAAGATTATTATAATTCTCCAGGACACCAATTTGGCTTGAATTGAGGTTTGCCTTTGTAACGACAAATTATTATCAGTGATAAAGCAAATTTCCTAACAGAACTTGATAAGGCTATATGAAATAAGAATAATTAAATATGAACACTTTGCAATGAGTCAGCTTAAATATAATGTAAACTCAATTTTGCAAAAATTGTCTTTTTCAAAAAGCTTTATCAAACTTACTTTTCATTTTTCAAAATAAAAAACTAAAAAAATGACTGACTCGCATCACTCAATAATTCCTGTGGCTTGATCTTAACCCTTATCATGCTGGAAACTGTTTATTCTGCCATTCGTGCAGTCTGAACATGATCTGCACTGTTTGCCATTTAGTCAGTATCTTTTTCATAAGCACCCCCTACTATACTGTCCAAATTGTAAGATCATCAGGACAAGTTCATTAGAGAAATTTAGCAGGGTAAGGGTCAATATATATTATTGGCACAACAACACTGTTGCCAGTGTCAGTATCCATTATACACTGACCATCATTTAAAAGCTTTACAGTATGACTTGAACATTACCTGAATGATAGTGCGCTCCAACATGATTATATAGCTACATGCAGATTACTCCTTGCTTAATTGATAATTAATCAATGTATGAAATTACTTATTGTTCTATGATAAGGAGAATTAATGCCATTATCACTCATACCAGTATATAAATGCCCCTAAGTGATAGCTAAACGTTTTGCCCTTTAAGAGGGTTAATATACAGCTTTTACTAAAATATTTTAAGGTGTTTTCTTCATGTACAGAAAATCCCGTTCACATGTTTTTAACTTTAATAAATGTATAAATTGATTGTGTACCTAGAATTTCATTGATAATTAAATGCAATGCAGTAATGGTCAATTGGTTAAAAAATCTTCCAGTTTTTTAGTCGCAGTACACATTGATATATTATGTATACATAATTACATTGTATATTATGTGTGTAATTTTTTTTTCACTCTAAGGCATAGTACTGGTAAATGCAAATAAGTTTGTTAACTTTAAGTCTACATAAACTTTATGTCCTAATAGTTAAAAATTTTTAAATATGAAATGCGGACATAGTATTATTATCCTTAAGATTTCCCAGTACTGCCTACAGGCCTTTAGACTTAAATCGTAAACCATGAAATTAAAAGCCAATGGCATTAAGGCTACATATAGACCATACCTATGATTTAACAGTAACCTTGTAATGAATAGATTATGGAATTCAATACAAACACCCCAGGGTCTGGCTGCTTGAAAAAGGACCGACCTCTATCAATATTTGTAGAAATGTAAACATACATACTAATACACACACCACACATAGCAAAATTGTTGATACTAAATGTCCAGTAACCTGAGCATAGTTAGGTAATTAATAAAGGCTGGATGTTAACTTGAACAATAGCTACCTCCTTTAATTATGCCAGTGAACTTTAAAAAACATTACATTAACTAATTAACACACACAATAGCCAAGAGATATTATGCTACAATAGGCCAGAACCTATGATATTCAAACAGTGAAGCTTAATTTGCTTTTTTTTTGTGATTTTTAAAATACAATTCATAACTCAAGTCACGTGCCTGATGCAGAGATTTTAAGCTTTTGCACGGATAAGTTCTTAATTTGTTATTTTTTCTTGTTAACTATTCTCTGACTGATTACAATCATGGATATAAAGTTTACCTCTGCATGATGAAGTTCTTACAGATTTATTAACATTATCCAGGTAATGCTCTACTGATTTACAATCAGGATTGAATTCCTCTCAAATTGAATTTGACAGGTATTAATTAACTGTATAGAAAGGTGCACATCTCAAAATGAACTGACTGAATTTGGCAGAAGTATCATTAACTGTAAGAGATGGTGTGACGACTCAAATGATACTACTGAAGGCATAGTGCAGTCTGACAAATGCATGGATGTGTAGACTGTAAGATCTACACTCATCGAAAAGGCACAATCAATTGTGTCCTGCATGATAAGGGTTAATCACCCCAGGACAATTAAGTTTAATGCACTTCCTAATGAAATGTATAATTTATCTTAAAAACATCTTATACATAAATTATATTGTTGAACAGTCCGATCACAATTTAATAACAACTATATACTTTTAAAACCAATATTTCTTTGTCTCAAATCACTCTTCATGTAAATATACTATTCTGAAGCTGTAAAAGGTATTAGCGAAAACTTGTGTTTGAGCACCTTTTAAGTAACCAAACAGAATATTCAAATAAAATCTCTTCTATACGTCACAATTATACAGTGGCAGGACAAAAATCCGAGCGAGAACTTCTTCAACTTCTTAACCTCACTTTCAACATTTTTCATTCATTTATATACAATTTAAACAAATGGCCTTGAGATTTCTGATTACATTTTCATTTACTTGTGGTATATTGCGTGCTATGCTTTGAAAGTCTCGACATTAGACGTGTTTGTAATATTTATCCTTTTCAAAGGCTCATTATGTTATAGTTTGAAGCGTAACTTCAGATATTCTACCACTATTAAATACAATTTGCAATTATACAAATAATTTAATAGCATTGTAAAACCCTTTTTAAAGATACAATACCAAACTTCATAAATTTTTCAATGCACAGATTTGTTAGGGCATAAATTTCACCAGACTACTGAATATCCTGGTTGGTTAAAAAATAAATTATTATGATGATCGTATCTTTATGCCATCCTTTGAAATATCTATTCAGTGTATGCATTTGTTCAACATTCAGGTGTACATAATAAAAGGTAGATTTCCATTAAAAACCTCATAAACCAAACTTAATAGTAAATATCTTCCATAAAGCATTTCATGAAAAAACTGTACAACTGTGAATATATTTGTTGTGAAATCCGGTACACTAAAAGCCTTCAGCAATTATTGTCTGTGGTTTTGCCAATTGAAGGTCAAAATTTAAGGTCAAACTTAATTTAAAAAGATTGACATACAGATAATACTGCTTCCTGGTTTGCTAAAAACTTGTAAGGAATGTTTTATGGTGCTTTTTTTTTCAGGTTACTCTAGGATTCGAGCTGAAGAGTTTCATACTGTGTAACTATAATAGCAATATGCCTAAAGTTTTCTAAGGTCAAATTCATACAAATAGTCTAGTAGAACACCTTAGTACATGTACACTGCTCTGGTGAAGGGGCTAAGCTAAATACATTAATTAATGATACTTACTTCTTCTTAAAAGCTGTAAATCTTCTGGCTTTGTACTCTTTCTTAGCCTCTGAAAAACAGCATAACAACATGCAAAAATTAAGTTTAGAAACGGTTACCAATTAATCTTTAGTGGACATGACATGAAACCAACCTTGTACAACTTCATAAGATGCTTAAAATTGTGTTCTCATACAAAAACAAGGAAATCAAAATTTTATAGAGAACAAGGGCCTCAGTAATTTGGATTACCTGACCACTGTTGTATTGCTGCAACGGGTTCAAAACCACATTTGAGCCGTGCCATGAGAAAACCAACATAATGGGTTTGCGACCAGCATGGATCCAGACCAGCCTGCACATCTGTGCAGTCTGGTTAGGATCCATGCTGTTCGCTTTCAGAGCCTATTGGAATTAGAGAAACTGTTAGCAAACAGCATGGATCCTGACCAGACTGTGCGGATGCGCAGGCTGGTCTGGATACATGCTGATCGCAAAGCCATTATGTTGGTTTTCTCATGGCATAGCTCATTTTTATGTGAAAGTGTTATCTGGCTGGCTCCAAAAAGTTGGTGCTACATCCCATTTTAATCAAAACTTGTCTGTTTATGAAACGATGTTTGGAGAGATACTATTTAGAGATTTTTACATGTTTTTTTTTTTTTAAATGTAAAGAGAACCACTTTAACTGACTCTGGAAAACATGCAATACAGTCAAACTTCGTTAACTAGAACTTGGTTAATTTGCACACCACTCTTCCCTCGAACTCGTCATCAGGTCCTCGATAAATCCCTGTATATTGTTTGATGACTCGAACAACCGATCACTCAAACAAATTTTGTTGGTCCCTTAATAGAGTTTGAGTTAACAAAGTTGGACTTGATATCACACTTACCTAAATCATCTATTGACATGTTTGCCGGTATTTCTTCATAAAGGTCAGCCTCGCTACTGATATCTCCTTCATTTGATATGTCGTCTGCTAACTTAATACCCACAATGTCATGGTAATAAGGCCCTTCCCCAATATCCTCATATTCAATAGAAGACGTGTCATCAGCCATACTTTCAATTGGAAGAGATTTCGTTCGCCGCACTATGGTCGGTTGTTTCTTTGCTTTTGCATCAAGTTCTTTCAGAGCTTGGACAGTTTTTAAAACATTTCCTCTGTCTCTGGGTGAGATTATTTCTTTGTTTTCACTTGACTTTGGCCTAAACATAACACCCTCTTCAAATGACTGTTTCCTTTCTAATACTTTTTGTTTTAAATCAATCTTTGGCTTTCTTTCAGCTGATGGTGACATAGCCCTACTTGACACAGTCTGTGTTTCAAAACCTTTCTTAATGTCTTGAAACTTGTCAGTACTAATTCGTTTCGACACTGCAAACTCTTTTCTCTTCAGTTCAGATACACCTAACCCACTTTTCTGAGTATTCTTTGGAGGCTCTGGAGAGGCAAATCTTTCAATTTTAGACTGAATGGCTTTGCCTTCAGATTGTTTATATGAAGAATTTGAACCAGAACTTGATGCTCTACTTAATGGTCTATGACCTTCACCTTTGACCTTAGTTTGTTCCTTAAATTCCTCTAATGAAATTCTACCTTTCTCTAACCACTTCATATCACCTTTAACCTTCGGTGACCTCCTACCTTTATCAGAATCACTGCTAAATGAGCCAGAATTTCGGTTTAACCTGACCTTGACCTTTTCTTTATCACGAGCAAGCTGTTCAACAGCTGACAGTTTTGATGAAGAATTAGTTTTTGAAATAAGCATTTTGGTATCTGAGACTTCAGTTTTATTTTTTGTTACTTTTGTTTGATTCTCATTTTTCTCCAATTTCAACAAATTGGAGTCTGATTTTGAAGATTCAAATTTTTTTATATTTTCATTAACATCAGTTTTTTTCTCTTCAGTTTTTTTAACATTTGACCTATATCCTCTTGGACTCAAATTACTGCTACTTGAGGAATCATCACTTGAGTTGACAGCAAAATTTACAGGACTTACTGATCTAAAACCTTTAACAATATTTTCCTGTTTCACTTCACCTCGCACTTTACCAATAGAACTGTCATTAAACTTCCCAGCTTTATCTTTTTCCTTTGTTTCATTATTGTTTGCCTTCCAGCCTTTTGCCACACCAGGAATATATTTATTGTCTTTTAATTCACGAGAACCTGGGGAGTCAGGTCTTAACGCAGGAGAGCGAGGTGAACTCGCCCCTTTCTCTGCTTCTTCCTCAACTGAATTACTTCTTGGCAGTTTTTCTTCATCACCTTTTAAGCTACCAGGCCGAGTTCTTAATTTTGTTAATCCAAATGATAACACTGACGCTGCACTAGATTTTGAGACGACACCACTCGAAGAATCATCATTTGCCGAATGAACCTTTTTCGATCCTACAGTAGCTTGATAAGACTTTCCGCCACTGTAGGTTTTAGCTACTGCCACATTGGGCTTTTCATCCTCTAAAAGTTTTTCAATTCCTGTTTTATTCAGTTCACTTTTTAAAGCATCAAATGCCTGGATGTCGCCATCCTTTAACTGATTTGTTTTAGATGTCGTAACTGTCAATGTTGTTTTTGTGTTAGATTTCAAATTAGACAGTCCCGTTTTTGTGGCTGCTGTTTTTTGCGTGGAAGTTACAGTAGTTGATACAGTTTTCTTCCCAGATGCTGATTCATCCTGTTTATCAAACATTGCTTTCAGATCTGATACTGGCTGAGTTCTGAAGTCAGATCTCCTTGCACCTCCTGGCGTACGCGAGCCACCCTTACCGGGGCTCAAACCGGCAGAGCCATCTGCCTTCTTCAGTTGAACACCAAAACTTGAAGCCATTTTTCAACTGTTTATAAACAACTATTTCATATTTCACATCTTTTGTTAAAATCTATGTCACTCCTCTGATAAACTTTTGTGAAAAATAAACATTCCAATCTGTTGAACACGTATTGTATCAATGTGTTGACAATGTGTTACTTCATACATTCCCATTCAATTCACCTTTTTTCTCACTTTCCGACATATTTATGCCAAAATTTTATACATTCTTCATATAATGTCAAATATATTCTATACTGACACAGCACAGTGTAAGATCAGTCATGCCTTTATAATTCAATATATTAAAAGGTGCTTATATTTGACAATAAGTAAATATTAGTATACGGTTTTCACATATCAACATTTAAACTGCCTCTATTTTTCAAGTTCTATCCTGGGTACTTGTAAACCTATTACTGACATAGCACACAATAAACTGCCTGGAGATAGCACACATTCTCCCTGGTATCACGTTACACTTTGCATTATCACTGGGGTAATTCTAAATTCCATTACAATACATTTATGATCAAAATTATTTCACTGCTTTGTATACAATGAAATCTTATCCAATGAAATCTTATCCAATGAAATCTTAAACCATCTCAAACATTATGTATTTCATACATCCAATCAGAATCATAGATTTGTGTTTTTAACACATTCAGTGTATTTTCTAATTCTCCTTAAAATTCCTCTTGTCCCTAACACACTGTTCAACTACTAAAGATGTTGAAAAAAAGCTATATAAATGCATCAACTGATCACAGGAGCCATTTTTTGTCTTGTATTACATAGTCCTCTCCAGTTTATATTGTGTAAATGTATCCACGTTGACCTGAAAACAGAAATACACAAGGTATGTTTAAATGCATCCATCACAGTCAAATAAATGTCACATACTTTTTTAACAGTGGCAGTTAAACTCACAAAAAATATCTTTAGTTTGAGACAAACTGTTTTATGTGTTTGTGTGTTTGTGAAACTATTTATATACAGCCAAAATTATATAATTAACTGGAAACAAGAGCCCCATGCAGTACTTGTGGAAAAGACCCAAAATAGTGATCTGTGACCGTCAGTTCGGCGGCTCCAAATAGTTGCGGGGAAATTATACTCAAGTGGTAACTGACCACCGAAGACCGATCAGTCAACAGATATTTTGGAGTGGGGTCATTGCCCCTGTATGGATGCACAAATGATGAACTCCATGTTTAGTTCAGTGATTAATTGATTTATTTTATGATGGACATCAATGTGTAGTTTATGTAATGTTATTTCAATATTTTAGTATAGTCCAGTATTCCAATGTTATCAAAGTTGTACGTTCAAAATATAATTAAAGATAAACACATCCAAGACAAGCACCAAAATTGTATTCTATACTGTCAATTTAGTTTAGCAATGTTGCTTGTTCGAAATTACAAAGAAGACTGATTTTTAGTTCTAAAACAAATTATAAGTTTCCAAGGACAATCTCTAGGGTAACCATATTAGCCAATGAAGTTTTAAAAGTAATTTTATATTTAAACCATTGAAAATTATTGTAACAAAAGGTGAAATCATTTTAAGAATTTAGAAGTTTACTTAAGAACATGCCTGGGCTTCACACTTAATCAGCCAAGGAAGCCAAGGTGTTTGTTAACAATAGCACCTTATGCAAAGTGCTAAAAGCAAAATCTGTTTTATAATCAAAATTGTTTAGAAAGTGATAAAATAAAAATTTCTGACATGTTTAATGCAAAGTGCTAAAAACAAAATCTGTTTTATAATCAAAATTGTTTAGAAAGTGATAAAATAAAAATTTCTGACATGTTTAAGCAGGAAAAATAATAAGTTAAGTAACACATGTCCAAGCAAATAATGTTACAAAATAGAAAAATCAATTTTGAATAATTTTTACTTAAATTCACAAGATTTGAAATTAAAATGATAAAATTTTAATTTATCATTAAAATTTTATGAAAGAATTTGGCTGATTTTATAGCCTGGTTACAGATCCAACACCAGGAACAGTCCACAGAGCAGTATGTCAACAAAAAACGGCTATGTGATGCCATTCAAGGCTGTTATTTTTTTATTGGACAAAGCTGCAATTTTTTTGCTCCCCGAGAAAAGAAATCTCAGCTACTGAAATGGCCAGTATAAAATTCATGTCTATTATGTTGTTGGTTCACACTTACGGGTAGTCTAACATTACATATGATCAGCTATAGCCATGTTGCTGCTTAAAGGAGGAACTTGCAGGATTATCACAGTAATTTATGTTACCTTTTACTCTGTTGAATAGTTATCATTACCCTAATAAGATTGCATCTCGTGAACATAGTGAACCATCCCTTAAATTGTTGAAAAATTCATTCCAAACATTTAAATGACCGCAGTGATGAATTTACGGCTTGTATCATGTATCATGATTACAGAGATAAATGTAGAAGTTAAACAAATGGGCAAGTAAATGTTTTGTCTGTTCCCCTTGTGTTTTCAATTATGGTTACATATCAGCAGTCCAAAGTAGTCACTTAGTCTGAGTCCTTCTCAGCAAGAAATCAAAAACTTCCCCAACTGCAAGAAGATGGATGTCCGAGTTGTCTTATGTCAAACTTGCAAAGACAGTACTCTTCTCAACCACCAGGACTAACCCGAGACCTATAGACTAAAAGTCTTCCCTTGTGCTCTCTCTGCCAAGCTAAATGGACAAAGAGAGGAAGGGGCTTTCCTTAGAAAATGCGATATAAAGTAAAATGAGAAAAAAAAAATATAACAAGAGATCACAGAGTGATCTTGGCGCCCACCAATGTGCCATTTTTGAGTGTTCCAAATTTCAAGACTTACTGACTAGCTCAAGGTCAAATTTCATTTCCGTACACAACACTGTGCATGTGGTCCAAATTCGAAAGCTGTAGCTTGAGAAATGTGAAAGTAGGTCACTAGATCAATCTTAAGGTCAAAGTTTAATTCGGTACACAAAACTATGCAAGTGGTACAAATTTGAAGGCTGTAGCTTGAGAAATGTGAAAGTAGGTCACTAAGTCAAAATCAAGGTCAAATTTCACTTCAGAAACGAATCTATGCATGTAGTCCAAAATTGAAGCCTGTACCTTCAAAAATGTGAAAGTAGGTCACTAGGTCAATGTCAAGGTCGAAGTTTGTTTCGGTACACAATCCTATTCATGTGGTCTAAATTTGAAGCCTGTAGCTACAGAAATGTGAAAGTAGGTCACTAGGTCAATCTTAAGGTCAAAGTTCATTTCGGTACACAAAACTACGCAAGTGGTCCAAATTTCAAGGCTGTAGCTTGAGAAATGTGAAAGTAGGTCACTAGGTCAATGTAAAGGTCAAAGTTTGTTTCGGTACACAAAACCATGCATGTGGTCTAAATTTGAAGCCTGTAGCTACAGAAATGTGAAAGTAGGTCACTAGGTCAATGTTAAGGTCAAAGTTCATTTTGGTACACAAAACTAGGCAAGTGGTCCAAATTTGATGGCTGTAGCTTCAGAAATGTGAAAGTAGGTCACTAGGTCAAAATCAAGGTCAAATTTTATTTTGGAATACAGAACTATGCATGTGGTCCAAATTTGAAGCCTGTACCTTCAAAAATGTGAAAGTAGGTCACTAGGTCAATGTAAAGGTTAAAGTTTGTTTCTGTACATAAAACCATGCATGTGGTCCAAATTTGAAGGCTGTAGCTTGAGAAATGTGAAAGTAGGTCACTGGGTCGAAATCAAGGTCAAATTTCATTTCGGAACATGAAATTATGCATGTGGTCCAAATTTGAAGCCTGTACCTTCAAAAATGTGAAAGTAGGTCACTAGGTCAATGTCAAGGTCAAAGTTTATTTCAGTGCACAAAACTATGCATGTGGTCCAAATTTGAAGGTTGTAGCTACAGAAATGTGAAAGTAGGTCACTAGGTCAAAATCAAGGTCAACTCATGTCAAGGTTCATCTTGCCACTCAAAACCATACATGTGGTCCAAATTTGAATGTTGTAGGTTATTGACAAGAAGTTTTTAAAAGCTTTTCCCTATATAAGTCTATATGAACCATGTGACCCCAGGGCAGGGCCATATTTGACCCTAGGGGGATAATTTTAACAAACTTGGTAGAGAACCACCAGGCGATGCTACATTTCAATATCAAAGCCCTAGGCTTTGTGGTTTGGACAAGAAGATTTTAAAAGTTTTTCCCTATATAAGTCTATGTAAACCATGTGACCCCCGGGGCGGGGCCATATTTGACCCTAGGGGGATAATTTGAACAATCTTAGTAGAAGACCACTAGATGATGTCACATACAAAATATCAAAGCCCTAGGCCCTGTGGTTTTGGACAAGAGGTTTTTCAAAGTTTTTCCCTATATAAGTCTATATAATGCATGTGACCCCTGGGGCGGGGCCATATTAGACCCCAGGGAAATAATTTCAATCATCTTGGTAGAGGATCACTAGATGATGCTTCATACCAAATATCAAAGCCCTAGGCTCTGTGGTTTTGGGCAAGAAGATTTTCAAAGTTTTTCCCTATATAAATCTATGTAAATTATAGAAATAAACAAAGGGCCATAACTTACTAAAAATTTGTTGAACCAGTCTGATTTTCAGGGGGACACAACTAGGGCACCAATACATCATTCTGACAAAGTTTGGTCAAAATCCCCCTGGTAGTTTCTGAGGAGATGCGATAACGAGAAATTGTTAACGGAAGGACGGACGGACGGACGCCGGACCACGGACGCAGAGTGATTTGAATAGCCCACCATCTGATGATGGTGGGCTAAAAACATCTGAAAACACTGTAAAGTAAGTATCTTCACTTTCTGGCCAGAATTCCCATACTGGTACTGATGATAAACCCAGACAGATGATAAAGTCGAACACCTTGTAAATATTTGATTGCAATCGGTTATTTATAAAATTGAACACACCATCTAATAGTTTTCCACTTACAACACCAACGGGTTTGTAAACAAAAACAAAATTGGGTAAACATTCTGTATAAATAAATGACTTACATAAAATTTGTATAAAAAAATTTTACCAAAATTACTGGGGAAGAGGGTGTTTTTTTGCGCATGCTCACTGTCGAAACATGAAGACCTGACATTTGTTAACTTTTCTTTAAACTTGATCAGGAATGACTGTTGCAGCTTTTTGGGGAAAGTTTCAATATAATAAACCAAAAAATTTTGTAAATGAAAAAGGGGTTCGAATTTATCATCAGTCAGCGTTCATAAAGTCCCCTTTTTACATACCCCTTTCAGGCCCTCACTTCGTGTGAGTTTGCTTACTAATATAAATTTGAATTTGTAAATTTTTCAGAAAAGGGTTAAGCTTTATTTTGATACCGACCATTGATTTCATTTTTGCAGAAATAAAAAAGATACAGGTAAAAAAGCTCATTTTCTGTTCGGGTTTATCATCAGTGCCAGTACTGATTTAAACTTTTATTCTGCTAAAATGGACTGACCCATCATTCAATTTGGGCAGAACATTTACTGTTTGAAGGGTTGTTCACTTAAAATTTACTGACTGAATAACGAACAGTGCAGACCATGAACAGCCTGCATGGATGTGCAGGTTGCAAGGTTGATCTGCACTGGTCGCCAAGGCAGAATCACTTGCCACCTGAGCAGGCTAAAGGTTAAACACATTCACAAGTTAAGTATACACTGTGTTAAAGCTATGATATTGTGTTACCCTGGTGTGATACCTGTCACAGTTAATGTTGATATCAACTATTTACCTTGTTTAACCACTGGTCGAAAGGTGACCTGTCAATCAATGGTCATTTAAACCTATAAAGGTGCAGAAGTCATAATTTTTGCCTTATTGACATTTTTAAAATCAGTTTATGACCCAAAGGTGAGAAAATGGACTATACAACCTCAGGTCAAAAGTCTGATCCCTTTCTTCTCCACAATCTTTCATGTAAATATGACATTATGGCATTTAATACAAAGCATACTTGAATATTAAAGCAAGAGCACCACAATGCAGTAGACATATGTATCTTTTGTAGGGGGCTCATATTTCATTACATATTTTCATTTTGAACTCATTTAGGATGAAAAACAAGGCCATATTCTTTGTCCCAGGTCCGATACTGGTGCCTGTGACCTAAGTGTGACCTTGAGCTTGAAGCGAGCCATCCAAAACCTGTGCTCTGCATGTCGTCTCAATGTGGTGAAAATTTGTGCCATGTTTCTATAAAATCCTTCAATTAAGCAGTTCAAGAGCTGATACGAAACAAAGTCAAAAGACCTTTGACCCCTAAGTATAACCTTGACCTTGAAGCGACTCAGCGATATATGACCGTTTTGTGTCAATTCGCCGTAAAACCCAACTCACTCACTTGACCTTGAAGCGAGCCATCCAAAACCTGTGCTCTGCATGCTGTCTCAATGTGGTGAACATTTGTGCCATGTTTCTATAAAATCAATCAGGCAGTTCAAGAGTTACAGAGTGGATACGAATTAAAGTCATATGGCTATTGACCCCTAAAAATGACCTTGATCTTACACAGCAGACAAGAAATTGCTATAGAACTAATGGACAGGCACCAATGTCAAAAAATATTATGTCCCTTCGAGCATATAAAAATTGATAATCATTCATGTACAGAGGGAAATGTAAGGCAGAAGACATACAATCATATTTTCCATAAAGACTTGTGCATCAGTTTATATTCTTCCTTAAAAAGACTGAAAACATTGGACAGTTGTAACTATTCTCAAAATTGTTATTACACCTATATTCTAAGTTTCAAATACCTTTAATACCTCTTAAGTTATGCTCTGGACACAAAATATGATGGGCAGATTTGACCTTGCTGTAACCTTGATCTCTGACCTACCACCCTGGTCCATGTACTCTGCACATCATCACATTCTAACCTATCTACATCTTGAAAGTCTGAAATCAATACCTTGCATA